>NC_050186.1:9138401-9145901 GCF_008315115.2 Sander lucioperca
CCACAGCCGGACCGCAGCCGGACCGCAGCTAGACCGCAGCCGGACTACAGCTGGAGCACAGCTGGAGCACAGCTGGATCACAGCTGGACCACAGCCGGACTACAGCCGGACCACAGCTGGACCACAGCCGGACCACAGCCGGACCACAGCTGGACTACAGCTGGACCACAGCCGGACCACAGCTGGACTACAGCCGGACCCCAGCCGGACCACAGCTGGACTACAGCCGGACCACAGCCGGACCACAGCTGGAGCCGGTGAGTATTTAGGCAGAGCTGGCCCCAAACAATTTGGTTTTGGTCGCTTTCTTTGCCGTTTTTTGCCACTCTTATTTTTTACCGTTTTTGTTGCTTTTCCGACATTTTTGTTGTTGTTTTTTTTTTTTTACATTTTGTACACTTTTTTCAAGGTTTTTGTCGCTTTTGTCTACATTTTTGTGTGTTTCTTCATTTGGACTGCCAGCATGCCTAGCATTATATCTATACTGCGTATGCCTCAGGTCAGATGGGCCCTGTGTTTAATGAAACACGAGGAAGTAAATGACATCTACATTAAATCTCCTGACAGCCCAAAACAAGAGTTGTTGAGTGTCTGACCTGCAGTTTGAAACGGCGAGCCTGTTGTCTCCAGGGGTTTTGGGAGGACAGAAGACAGGCGGTGCACGGAGTAGGCCGGGACCACAGCCGGAGCCGGTGAGTGAGACAGCACAGGTGAGACAGGAGAGACAGGTGAGACAGGTGAGACAGGTGAGACAGGTGAGACAGGAGACAGGCGGTGCACGGAGTAGGCCGAGGCCACAGCCGGAGCCGCTGGAAGCTGAGGCTGCAGCGGAGTTTCTCTCTCAAAGGATTTCTGAGAAATAAACGGACTCTGCAGCTTCCCTGAGACACAGAGGGGAAAACATGAACACCGTTAACCACTTCATTTCACACCTTTCAACAGTTTCGGCACGCCTCACCAGGTTTATTCACTAGGGTTAGGGTTCGCTCATGATTTCCCGAATCGATTTGAGTCCGATACACGAGGGCCCGATTCCATTCCATTTCTGATTGGACAACAATTTCAGTTACGGTACCAGTTTAGCTCGGGTATAAGAGACAGGATAAACACACTGTAGACTACAGCCAGAGAGTAGAGTGACCATAACACAGATATACAACTATAAACCATGACAAAAAAGCCCTCTGTCTCGGACAAATTGACAGTTAAAAAGGTAAGCATCATGCGGCGACGGCAAGTTTAGACACCAAAATGACTGAGATTGGAAAATAGATTGTGTGCATGACACATCGGTCCCCTTAAGTAGTAAACTCCCAGGACATGAACACCTGTTTCCTGGTGAAAGTCTTGTGTTTTCTCCTTAACTTCTTCAGGACATGATCACCTGTTTCCTGGGTGAAAGTCTTGTGTTTTCTCCTTAACTTCTTCAGGACATGAACACCTGTTTCCTGGATGAAAGTCTTGTGTTTTCTCCTTAACTTCTTCAGGACATGAACACCTGTTTCCTGGGTGAAAGTCTTGTGTTTTCTCCTTAACTTCTTCAGGACATGATCACCTGTTTCCTGGATGAAAGTCTTGTGTTTTCTCCTTAACTTCTTCAGGACATGAACACCTGTTTCCTGGTGAAAGTCTTGTGTTTTCTCCTTAACTTCTTCAGGACATGAACACCTGTTTCCTGGATGAAAGTCTTGTGTTTTCTCCTTAACTTCTTCAGGACATGAACACCTGTTTCCTGGATGAAAGTCTTGTGTTTTCTCCTTAACTTCTTCAGGACATGAACACCTGTTTCCTGGTGAAAGTCTTGTGTTTTCTCCTTAACTTCTTCAGGACATGAACACCTGTTTCCTGGGTGAAAGTCTTGTGTTTTCTCCTTAACTTCTTCAGGACATGAACACCTGTTTCCTGGGTGAAAGTCTTGTGTTTTCTCCTTAACTTCTTCAGGACATGAACACCTGTTTCCTGGGTGAAAGTCTTGTGTTTTCTCCTTAACTTCTTCAGGACATGAACACCTGTTTCCTGGTGAAAGTCTTGTGTTTTCTCCTTAACTTCTTCAGGACATGAACACCTGTTTCCTGGTGAAAGTCTTGTGTTTTCTCCTTAACTTCTTCAGGACATGAACACCTGTTTCCTGGGTGAAAGTCTTGTGTTTTCTCCTTAACTTAGAATTCTGACTTGGCTTCGTTCATGTTCACGGGTATTTTTGTAAACAGGGTTAAGTAGGGTTACTTTAACCCAAACCACAATGTTTTCTAGACTTGACTAAGTAGTTTTTGTGTCTAAACCAAACCAAACTGCAACCGTTTCACAACATTAACTTCTCTAATTCTAAATTTTTCACATGTGGCCATAATCCTCTTCCGTAGCTATCTGTGTCACTCAAGCAAAGATCGATTTTATTTGGGTCTGGCATTGTGGCATCTAGTCCACACAGCATTCCTGGATGGGAGAAAAATGTGCTCTGGTTTATTGGCATTTCTTCAACCCAATCACAATTGCCGGTCGGTGCCACGGTGCCTCTGCAAAATAGCCTCTGGAAGGAACTTGTTTTGGTGGAATGTGTGGACCTTCCAAAGTTGTTTTAGTCGTGCAACAGAAAACTCAGATTGGACAGATAGTCTAGCTAGCTAACTATACTCTATACTCATGGTACCTCGCACAATTGATTATGTATCTTTATGGCATACTGTTTTTCCCTTCCCTGCTCTACCTGTAATGGCGCTTTTCCATTACATGGTACCAGCTCGACTGAACAAACCAGCTGTTTTTAAACAGTTTAGCCAGCTGTGTTTTTTTTTGCTGCCTCCAGCTTCTTTAGAAACTAAATGTGTCTTCTGGCAACAACACACCTTCGACGTTCTGTGTGTGTGTCGCGTTAGGTCACAGTAGTTTACTGCGGCGCCGCTTGTTTACAGTTCTGTGGAGGCTCCGGCAGAGCTTTCACCGTAGCCTAACTACACACACACATGGCCGGCTCCACGCACACACCAGCGCACAAGTATAAACATCAGGCCACTTTTACACAGGCTACACAGGCTACGGAGAAAGCTCTGCGTGGAGCCTCCACAGAACTGTAAAACAAGCTCAAGTGGCCTGATGTTTATACTTGTGCTCTGGTGTGTGCATCGATACGGCATAACGACAAGCCACGCTGAGGCGGGACTAAAATCTGCAACGGAAAACGGACGCACAGTGTGTCGAGTCGAGGCGAGTAGAGTCGAGGCGAGTCAAGCAGGTACCATGTAATGGAAAAACGCCATAAAGCACTTTGGGTCAACTATTGTTCGTTTAAATGTGCTATATAAATAAAATGACTTGACTAGCTGTCTGGATTTACCAGAGGAGCAGTTAACCACACAGAACACCAACACAAAGACAGAGGAAGGGGACGGACATCCGGCACAACCTGAACAATCCTGGAAGTGGAACGTGGTCGATATAGACTACTTTAACCCAGCCCTGTTATAGTTTCTGTTTACCAGGTGTGGGAGACGGCCTGTCGTTGGACTCAAAGCTCTGCTCCCTCTGCTTGAATACGTCTCTGGGATTAAAGGACCTCTGGGAAATCAGCGATCTGGCCTCCTGTGAATGGCAGCGACAGTTATGTCATGACATGTTATGTGTTATGACAGAGATGTCACAGCAATGTAGGATTTCACCTCCATAAAGTAACGGGACACTCTTTAAAAAAGAGAAGGGTCTGTTCTTAGATATAGAACTATATCTATGGGTCTGTTACTCAATCGACTCACATTAGCTTTCTGCACAGACGCAGCAGAGTTGATGCCCAACTTCCTGTTTCCATTTTCCTGCTGATTCTAAAACACAAAAACATGTCATTTGCAGATCGTTTTCGTTTGAGTATCTTACAGACAGACGCTCTAAAACAGGATAATTCTGACTTATTACAATTTATATTCAGTCATACGTCTCTTTTAACCCTCAGAACAACAACGCCGTTCGGCTCGCTGTGTTTCTCGATCCGTCAGATGTCTTTTTTAGTGATGAACCCAGATCTCTTATTCCCTAAAACTTGTTACGGTGAGTAAGGTCAAGGTTGAATTACGTTTTTTGAGTTTTACGGACCTTAGTCTGAGATGCAACGACACCTGTGACGTCCCATTACCCCCAATTTCCACCAACTGCGGAACGGCTGCGGAGTCATTAGGTTTCCATTAAAGTCAACGTGTGTATTTTTACTGACTGCAGAACGGCTGCGTCCCGACTGCGTCCCAACTCTGACGGCCCTCCTGAGCAGATACGCAGAGCTTCTATTTTTCCCGGATGCCGGAGAGCTCCGCAGCAATTCAGCACAGGGCACATAGTGCGGGACAGGAAGTCGAGCACAGAAACAAAATAAAACATCCGGTTCATTTTCAAAATAAAATACACCGTGCTCACGGCGGATCATATTTCCCTGCACTACACCTCGAAAACGTCATAATGGGTGGAGACAAACTGTTGTTGGTTTTGTGGTTCTATTTATAGAAACTACATCCTGTTATATCGTACGATCATACGTGAATTCACGAGATCTCGTGGGTCCTCGTGACTTCAGCTGTCAGTCATGGCCGCAGCCGTTCTGCAACAAATCCAGACCTGGTGGGTATTGACGGGCAGCGGAGCATGGAACCGGTCAGCAGCCGTTCCGCAGTTGGTGGAAATTGCGGGTTAAGTCCTTATTTTAGTTCTGTCAGGTCCATTAAGTCAAGAAAACATGACAATAAAAATGATTTAGGACATTTTTATTGAATAAATTGCAATTCAAGTTGATAAATTCTGAATTAAATTTGGCGGTATGGCTCTGTTCAGGGAGTCCTCTGAACTTTCATGAGCACCATGAAATAGCAGAGAGTCAGAGGACAGCAGCAGCATTAGGGAACGCTCACACAGTTTAGGACTAGGAGAGCTGAACTATTCCCCCATATGAACAGAGCAGCAACGATGACATAAAAGCAAATGCCATGTTATACACGACAAGGAGGAGCTGGGGAGGTGGCGGGCTGCAGAGAAGCGCGCAGCAAGTTAGGAGCAAACTGAATCTGGTTTAAATAGGGCGCCCTGTTTGAGCGTAGCCATTAAGCAGCAAGGGGAGTTGACCAGCTGATGCGCTGATGCAGATCAGCTGATGCAGATCAGCTGATGAGACAGTGTTGTTGGCCAATAGCATTAGCAGCGTCTTGACTACTTGGTCTGCCAGAACTGACGCTGACGCTCAATTAGTTTTACGTGACTCATTTAAAGACAATCCCTGACGTTTTACTAACCCTTACTAAGTATTTTTGTTGCCTAAACTTTGGTCACATGATTAAAGTTCCTTGAGCCATTTGGGTCACATTTAAAAACGCCCACCGCGCGGCAGTAAATTAAACGGTCATATACAGTATGTCGTTTAGCTAATATGTCGTTTGTGATTGACGTTATGTTGCTCTGTTGAATCACCTGTCGCTGCTGCTCTCTCTCTCGTTCCTCTTCTTCTTTCTGCTTCTGAAGAATCCTTACAAACACAGAAAGCACTAATCAATGGCTGCGAGTCTTTGAATCTTTGTTTCTGCATGTTGCTGTTAATCTGTAGCTAAGTTTCCATCCACGTGTCAATCAAGTTATCTGAAGTTCGGTAAATAAAGCTGGTGAAAGTGTGTTTCCATCCAACGGCTTTAAAGTGAATAAAAACCTGTTGCGTAATGACGTCATGTGCTGTTTTGCGGTCATATTGGTATATCGAATTGATTTGAGGCATTTTAAGGTGTTTCCGTTCATTTTCGCACTGAATCGCACAACATTCAAGCTAACATTTGCGAACAAAGTTTTGCTAGACAAAATGGATCGCGCCATCTACCAACAAATGATCAATACTGCACCAGTTGTAATAGAGCTTATGTGCCAGCTGATAGCAACATATCACGCTATAATACGGAAACGACAACGCTATCAACACGTTGCTATGATGATGCAGATGCACGTAAATGCCCGACGACAGCGGAGGCGGCCTGTGGTGTGGGAACGACAGCGTTATATTTTGCTCGTAAATTAAATTCAAAAAGTCTCTCGTCTCCTCGTTCGTCCACTTCCATCTGTCTTCGTTGACGCCCGCCGTGTGTGCAAACAGAGCGGGAATACTGGGCGGAAATGAACTAAAACCATTAAATGACCTAAAACTTAATCACAATCCATTATTTATTCGGCAAATAACGTTTCCGTCAGCGTTTATCGCACAAGCCGTATATCGATCAAGAGAAAATCCAATGAGAACGAACGTATTTCCTTTGAGTCGATATTCGTGAAATTCAATCGAATTTTACTGTTTCCATAAGGCATTTTTCATTCGATATCACTTAATTCGGATAAAAACGTGTGGATGGAAACATAGCTTGTGTCCTCCTCACTCACTTCTCCTTCTCGATCTGCTGAGCTCTCTCTTTTGTTTTCCTGTCCCGCTCCGCCGCCTGCTTCTTGTCCATCTCCCTCCTCTCCTTCTCCAACATCTCTCTCTCCAGCTCCGCTCGCTTGTTCTCCTCCCGTAGACGCACTTCTTCATCCCTCTGAAGCAGAGAGTCGTGTTACTTTTAAATCACAAAAAAACTACAGGTCATACACTCAGGTACTCCGGATGAATGTGAAGAGAAACCTGAGTTTGGACCCAAAAGTCGTCTTTTTTGGTTTGTTGAATTTCCTCCACGGCGTTGGTTTTCCGATACACAGATCCCTGTTATATCAGAGGAGAAGTTAATTAAGTTAGTTGTAAATTATGCTAAAACACATACGTTTTTTTAGTTTCATCAAAGAAACGTAAATAAGAAACATGCATTGCGTGTTTTTTCTCACCACAGGTCCTCTGGGAGCGTCTCTGTATTGTGTTTCTGTCTGTTTGTGGAAGTTAAAGCTGGCTCCGGACGCTTTGGCCACTTTCTCCAGGATGACCTCCGGTTCTGCGTCTTCATCTCCGCGGGCGTTTATAGTGACATGGGCTCCCTATGGTTACACACAAGCCAATCAGACTGACCCTGCAACTTCATGTTTAGAGTGTTAAAAACAGAAAACTATTTTTAAGCGGTGTTTTGACACAAAAATGATCTCCGTCCACTAGTATTCTAGTCAAGACCAACTAAATCAAGACCGAGACTTTGAAGAGTTGAGACGGAGACAAAACCGAGACTTTGAGGGGTTGAGACCGAGACTTTGAAGAGTTGAGACGGAGACAAAACCGAGACTTTGAAGAGTTGAGACCGAGACAAGACCGAGACTTTGAGGAGTTGAGACCGAGACTTTGAGGAGTTGAGACCGAGACAAGACCAAGACTTTGAGGGCTTAAGACAGAGTTAAGACCAAGACTTTGAGGGGTTGAGACCGAGACTTTGAGGGGTTGAGACAGAGACTTTGAAGAGTTGAGACCGAGACAAGACTGAGACTTTGAGGGCTTAAGACAGAGTTAAGACCAAGACTTTGAGGGGTTGAGACCGAGACAAGACTGAGACTTTGAGGGCATAAGACCGAGTTAAGACC
>NC_050186.1:9153401-9155901 GCF_008315115.2 Sander lucioperca
GCAAGTTCCCGCAATTTCATTGCATAAAATTGCATAAATATCCCGCATATTCCATCACATTTTTTAAGAAAACGTGCCGCATAATCAAGGATTTTAGCCCCCAACAATCACAAAAAAACTCTACATTTTTCTGGAAGGACTGGATACTAGCGACTTCTAGTCGGCGACATATTTTGGGCCTCATTTAATAAACATAACCTGTAGTAGTACACAATCGTATGTGTATTGCTTTGATTACAATGTGTGGAATTACTTTACGTCTACACCTATTTATGTCTATTTATTTCTATTTCTCTCTGTTAATCACCGGCGTCTGTACAGCATCAACAGGGGTCGCCATTGTTGTTTATGTGTGTGTGACGTCAAAAACTGTAACTGGGAGAACAATGATCTGGTACCAGTTCACGGGGAGTAGTTATGGGTTTGACTGCAGTTCCACTTTCACTTTCACGGTAGAAGATTGTGAAAACATGAGTTACGGGTTGCCTGGAACACAGCATATGTCACGGCACCATCATTTTCCTATCTAACGATTGTGTCATAACCACGAGACTTACTGTCTCATAGTAGAGGAATTACCGTATAGTACAGGAGAAGCTCTCAGGCAGTTTGGACTTCCATTAGCTGTTTAAGTTTAATTACTAATGTTAACTATCATTTTAGTGGTCAATAATTAGCCTGTGTCTATGTTATCTCCTTACATATACCTACGCTCTCCGTCTCTGCTAGATTGGGAATGATTGAGATTTCTCTTGGCACAGCTACCAGAAGACTTCCAACTTTCAGACAGGTTGCTCACGTCACATCTACGTCTTCAAGCTCAGTTGGAGGCTGCTCAGTAACGCTCAGCCATCACCGGGAAAGATCTTCTAATATCCTTCACTGGTCTCCGTCCAGAGACACGGGACCTGGTGGTCCAGTTTATATATACTGTCTATGGTGTAGCTTAGCTCACAAAATAACCATGTACGTGTAAACAGGGTATGATACCCGTAAATAAAATCCAGTGCAACCAATTGCCTTCAGAAGTCACCTAATTAGTAAATAGAGTCCTCCTGTGTGTAATCTAACCTTATTATAAATACAGTGGTTCTGTGAAGGCCTCAGAGGTTTGTTGGGGGAAAAGCTTCAAAAAACGTTGAGAAAAGTGTTGAAAAAGAAGTTTTGAATTTAAATTTTTTACCCAGAAAACAAAAAGTTGCCTTGGTCGACAGGGGGAGACAACACAAGAGTTATCTGAGTTTGACTGAACTTAGTCTGTGAGGCAATGTCACATAATGTATTAATTTGCGTAGTTTTATAGGCTCCGTGACTCATTTCCTAACCCTAACTAAGTATTTCTGTTGCCTCGACTTCACTGGTTCCATTTCACTGCGTTCACTACGTGTTTAACGGTCACATGATTAAAATGGTCATATGTTTGTCGTTTTGGGAGTCATTGACAATTGGAAGTTGTCGATGTTCAATTTTTTTGGCTAAGTCCTGGATCTTTACAAGCCTACCTACAGCACCTTTAACGCTGCAGTGTTTACCATTGCACATCAGTCGTTTAGGTCACGTTACGTCCTTGATTTTAGTTAGGGATGCACAAAATCCAGATTTTTGGGGTTCGGCCGAATACCGAATCCACTGGTTAAGATTCTGCCGAATCCGAAACCAAATACCGAATCCTCGTCCCATCCTCAGTCCATGAACACAGTAAACTCATTAATGAAGTAAACAGTGACTGTCCTTCCTTTGCCGTACCTGAAGTTGCTGCATTCTGGCTGCTGTCTGTAGATTCCTTCATCACAACTCGTATTCTTTCGGATGTTTCCTACCAGATGTTGTAACAGCGGTGATGTTGTGTATAGTTTAGGGTCCTCGCCACCACCAGACTAATCAGCATTGTAAATTGACCATCTAGCAGGACTTGAATGGCCTTCTTTTGACTGAAAGTACTGCCAAACTACACTTTTTCTGCTCACGAGTTCCATTTCCACTTTCTCACAGCCTACTGCATTGAACGCTCCACCTACGTAAACACCTTCCTGTAATCAACTGCGCCGTCATTACGACGACCAGCGTAGCGCGCCTAGTGCAAGCGTAGGGTTCGGTTCGGTGGGAAAAAATTCTAAGTCAAAAAGCCCAATATTCAGCCGAATCCGAAGCCTAATCCTGGATTCGGTGCATCCCTAATTTTAGTTTATAAATGTAATTTAACTTGTTATAACGTGGTCATAATGGAAGCGCCTCTCTACGTTACACTGCAAAAAAGCAAAATCTTACCAAGTATATTCACCACATAATAAGTTATATTTCAATGAGACATATGGACTTGTTCTTAGACGATGCATCTTGAATATTTCGTTGAAAACATGAGGTTTTTAAGATGCTGTGTTATCTGTAAGAGATGCATCATGTTGTTTGAAGATCAAATCTTATTTTAAGAAATCTTATCAAGTAAATGTTTACTTGTTCCATTGGCTGATTTGTACTTATTACAAGCGAAAACCTTGTA
>NC_050186.1:9158401-9315901 GCF_008315115.2 Sander lucioperca
GCTAGCTAGCAAGCAAGGTGACGTATATTGTGCGAGACGAGAGATGTAGTTCACTGAGCGGTTTCACACAAAACTAAGTGGTGCTACGACAAATGTACGACGAACTGAGACTTTCTTCACTCGCTAAATTACCTTTGTAAAAGGACAAACGTATGTGTAATTCATGGCTCCATACAAACGGGATCAAAACAATTATTAGTCTCTCCCTGTTCACTACCCATAGGCGTAATTTCAACCCGTTCTGATTCCGAACTCGGACTTTGGACAGTGGCTGTTAGCGTCTGATGCAACGAAAAAGGCGTCTTTCAGCGTGTTTGTGTAACGCACCGGGAAGAGCAGCAGTTAGAGAGGATTTAGCGAGTAGTATGTAAGGGCGACTTAGGACTTTCACCCAGGAGAGCGGGGTTTGCTTCCCGCTTGTCAAGCTTGCTATACATACATACATACATACAATGATGCACTTCGAATTTTGTTGAAGTGTCCAAGATGGACCAGTGCTAGTCATTTTTTTGTGACGAGTAATGTTCCCACCTTCCATGCTGTGCTGAGGAATCTTGTGTGTTGTACAAATGTACAAATACAGGTGCCGATTAACAGAGTCAAAGAATAGAATTTCAACTGCCTTAACTAACCCTGCACTTAGTGATACAAGATATACTTCCAAACTCTGGAAACACTGGAACACTCATCTGCATATGTGGTAGACAGTATATCTGTATGTTTTTATGTTTGTGTGTACCCTTCCTGTAATATGTTATGTGTACTTTTATATCTGGACCTTGAGTCTGTAAAATAAAGTTATATAGTCGCATTTTTCTTTCCTCCCGCGTGTAACGGAACCGTACGCCCACCCACGACCCTTTCCTTAGCATAACTGCGTCAAAAGGGACGGCAATAGTCCCGACCAAGCGCGTTTACTTATAGCGCTAAAGGGACGGCAATAGTCCCGACCAAGCGCGTTTACTTATAGTGCTAAAGGGACGGCAATAGTCCCGACCAAGCGCGTTTACTTATAGTGCTAAAGGGACGGCAATAGTCCCGACCAAGCGCGTTTACTTATAGCGCTAAAGGGACGGCAATAGTCCCGACCAAGCGCGTTTACTTATAGCGCTAAAGGGACGGCAATAGTCCCGACCAAGCGCGTTTACTTATAGCGCTAAAGGGACGGCAATAGTCCCGACCAAGCGCGTTTACTTATAGCGCTAAAGGGACGGCAATAGTCCCGACCAAGCGCGTTTACTTATAGCGCTAAAGGGACGGCAATAGTCCCGACCAAGCGCGTTTACTTATAGCGCTAAAGGGACGGCAATAGTCCCGACCAAGCGCGTTTACTTATAGCGCTAAAGGGACGGCAATAGTCCCGACCAAGCGTGTTTACTTATAGTGCTAAAGGGACGGCAATAGTCCCGACCAAGCGTGTTTACTTATAGTGCTAAAGGGACGGCAATAGTCCCAACCAAGCGCGTGTACTTATAGCGCTAAAGGAGACTTTTAGCGTCAATAAGAACGACAAAAGCACCTGACCAAGCGTCCATATTTTACAAGATGAGTGTGAGAACGTGTTTATAATTTACAGGGGAGATAGGGGTGTTACAGTTCCCCCCAATTATCAAAACTGGCCAGTGCAACCCCCCCCCCACCCTCCCAAAATCTAATAATAATTTCCTTTACATAAATAAAGACAACAAATTGTTGCAGAAAAATCCATCAGAATGCAGGAAATGAAGTGTTTGATATGCTCAAAATTTCAGGTTTGCCCAATAGTGGAGATCTCAACCCCCCCAATGTTGAACCCAAAGTTACGCCCTTATACCGGACATATTTCTTCCAAAATAAGTTCCCATGGTGGTCCACCAGAAAGGGAGGGACTTTGCCTCTTTACTGAGACCATAAAGTCTTTATGAAAATGTTTACTGAGGTAATAAATTAAGTGAGAAGTCCACATCTAAACAGATCTACTAACTACTCTCCCCCAAAATCTTTTTTTCCATTTGCATTCCCACTGGCCAAGTGGCCATAGAGACTGGTAGGAGGGGTAAGGGAGAGATGCAAGCACGGCAACGGTCTTTATAGCGTTAAAATCAGAAAACAAATACACCACAAAAAGTATGAACTAAATACTAAATCTAATGTATAGCATATTTGTCATAATTTAAACAAGTCTCCCGAAAAGAAACGGGTGTCTCTCTCTCCCGCCTCTGCCTGCTGCGCTGTGAAGGTGTGTGTGTGTGTGTGTGTGTGTGTGTGTGTGTGTGACTGTGTGTGCGTGTGTGATGGCCAGCCAGCCGCAGGACACGCTTGTGGAGTTTAACCACAGGTTCCTGTTAATCTTATGATGGACATGTGTTGTGATATTTAAGCAAACGAACCGTCAACCACAAAATAAAAGCCTTTTATTTACGAGATCGGTCTGAGAGACCTCCAGCTCACAGCGAGGTGTCTGAGCATGACTGGCCGAGCGACGAGCTAGAGGCCGGGGCAGGCGCTTGCTGGCTGTCGCCTCACTTTATGGAGCTTCTCAACTCCGAAAACTTTGAAGCAAATTGTCAATTCGGCATCAATTTTTGCAAGACTGCCTCTCAAAATCTAAACAGTTCATTTCTCGCCTAAAACGTTGTCACAAGTGAAATTAGTGATGAATAAGAGAGCGAAAATTGTTAAAATTGTCCCGTTGTTGGTCTGTCTGTACCGGAAACCCGACCCTCGTTCACCTAGGTTCATATGCTGAAAAGGGAACAGAGAAAAGAGCCTGCCCTGAAGTAGGAGCTGAAAGAGTTACAGGAACTGCAGCCAGAGGAACTTAAAAATCCCCAAATTGGTCTAGTCGGAACACGAGAAAAAAAGGCTTCTAGGAATTTCATGTTCTAGGATCTGCAAAAATAGCCTGGTCCTACCAGACTCTGGTCCACTAGCCTGGTCCTATCAGACTCTGGTCCACTAGCCTGGTCCTACCAGACTCTGGTCCTACCAGACTCTGGTCCACTAGCCTGGTCCTACCAGACTCTGGTACACTAGCCTGGTCCTACCAGACTCTGGTCCACTAGCCTGGTCCTACCACACTCTGGTACACTAGCCTGGTCCTACCAGACTCTGGTCCACTAGCCTGGTCCTACCAGACTCTGGTCCATTAGCCTGGTCCTACCAGACTCTGGTCCATTAGCCTGGTCCTACCACACTCTGGTCCATTAGCCTGGTCCTACCAGACTCTGGTCCATTAGCCTGGTCCTACCAGACTCTGGTCCACTAGCCTGGTCCTACCACACTCTGGTCCATTTCATTGGTCCAGAGAGTCTGGCCTCTCTCCATTGACAGGTGTTAACTTCCTTGAAGGCGGGACTCTGTTGAAGTTTAAAACTATTGGATCTGCCCAGAGCCACTCTGGATCTGCCATAACCAATCGCTAACGTTTGGTCGTGACGTATGTCATGCGCATGTGCAACAAGAGGGGAGACCAACAACAACTATCGGCTTATATTTAGCATTAGCATCGCTAGTGTTAGCCTTAGCCAACTCCTTCACCGCTAATGGAGCGAGCTGGAAAATCAAACTGTTCCCGAACCCCGTGGGGAGGAGGGCCACAACATCATGGCCACCAACACAACTCTTGTTGCTCTGGCTTTAAATTCTGGATATTCGGCAGCGTTGCCACAACGGACCGAATGGCTTCGCTCGCATCTTTCTAGAGCACGTCCTCAACGTCATCGTTCTCAGCCACTCCCTCTGTTCGCTGCTTGGACCTACAAATATTTGACCGGAGAAAACCCAAGAATATACCGCAAACCCAGACGGAGTACTGAAGGGAAATGAAAATTGAGCGGAAGTACGTAGGAGGGCGGAGCCAGGCTACTGCAAAAATCCCTTCGGTCGGAAAGCAGCTAAAGACTTCTATAGAAACAGAGCCAGTGGAGTCGCCCCCTGCTGGAGATTAGAGAGCATGCAGCTTTAAAGAGCTTCAGCATTGACTTCACTTTTCAGACCTGAAAGCTTTTTTTTCTTCTTTTCTTTTTTTTTGGTACAGTCTATGGCAGTGACACGCCCTTTGCCTCTTCCCATTACTCCCTAAATCCTGCATAGCTTCGGGGGGGAGAGGATCTTTACAGTCTGGCCCTGAGCCAAAACACTGAACCCTCCCTGTAATCCCCACAGCTGCTGCTGCTTGGTGTGTGTCTGTGTGTGTGTGTGTGTGTGTGTGTGTGTGTGTGTGTGTGTGTGTGTGTGACTTTGTCTCTAAGTGTGTCTGTGTGTGCATGTGTGTGTCTGTGCATGTGTGTGTGTCTCTCTGTGTGTGTGTGTGTGTGTGTGTGTGTGTGTGTGTGTGTGTCTCTGTTTATGTGTGTGTGCGTCTCTGTGTGTGTGTGTCTGTGTGTGTTTGACTGTGTCTCTAAGTGTGTCTCTAAGTGTGTCTATGTGTGTGTGTGTGTGTGTGTGTGCATGTGTGTGTCTCTGTGTGTGTGTGTGTGTGTGTGTGTGTGTGTGTCTGTGTGTGTGCATGTGTGTGTGTGTGTGTGTGTGTGTGTGTCTCTGTGTATGTCTGTGTGTGTCTGTGTGTGTGTGACTGTGTTTCTAAGTGTGTCTGTGTGTGTGCGTCTGTGTGTGTGTGTGTGTGTGTGTGTGTGTGTGTGTGTGTGTGTGTGTGTGTGTGTGTGTGGCTTACAATGGCTGTCTCAGTGTCTAGCCACAGTTTGTGTGTTGTGTTTTTTCATGGCAGACCGGTCATATCTCAATCTGCCTGACAGGGTTCAGGAATGAGATGGATTCCCGACTCCCAACATTACAGCCTGGCTGCTCAGCCCTCGAGTAACACAAGTCAGCTGTGAACACTTGCAGGTTTCAGGTCCGTAACCCCTTTTCCTGTTCGTAATGGTGCAAATGAAATTGGATAGCTGGGCGTATTCCTGCCTCCAGATGTAGTAATTCTCCCTCTCTCCATCACTTTTTCACCTTTTTGATGACGAGAGCACAAAGAACATGTTTCAGAAAGAGCAATGACTTAAATATAGTCTTATGTTACACACGTTTAAAGTGTACGCCACAGATTTAGCCAGTTGTGGAATGTAACTAAGTACATTTACTCCTGTACTGTACTTCAGTACACATGCTGAGGTACTTGTATTTTACTTGAGTCTTGTCTTTTCATGCCACTTTCTACTTCTACTCCGCTACATTTCAGAGAGAAATATTGTACTTTTTACTCCACTACATTCATCTGTTACAGCTTTAGTTACTTTTTGCAGGACTTTAACTTGTACAGAGTATTTTTACAGTGTGGTATTAGTACTGGATCTAAATACTTCTTCTGTACTGGATTTATTTAGCATGCCACTCCTGTAACATTGCTAGACTCACAGAGTAGACTAAAACCAAAACAATAATAAGCAGTGGAACATATTTTCAGTGTCAGAGTAATCTGTTTCATTATGGTCTTAACTATACAAAAATGACATTAAAGCATTGGACTCGCTTACTTGTGACTTTATTATCTCTGACAGTCTTCATAACACTCAGCGCTAGCCATACACAGTATATAAACTGGACCACCAGATCCCGTGTCTCTGGACGGAGACCAGTGAAGGATATTAGAAGATCTTTCCCGGTGATGGCTGAGCGTTACTGAGCAGCCTCCAACTGAGCTTGAAGACGTAGATGTGACGTGAGCAACCTGTCTGAAAGTTGGAAGTCTTCTGGTAGCTGTGCCAAGAGAAATCTCAATCATTCCCAATCTAGCAGAGACGGAGAGCGTAGGTATATGTAAGGAGATAACATAGACACAGGCTAATTATTGATCACTAAAATGATAGTTAACATTAGTAATTAAACTTAAACAGCTAATGGAAGTCCAAACTGCCTGAGAGCTTCTCCTGTACTATACGGTAATTCCTCTACTGTTAGACAGTAAGTCTCGTGGTTATGACCCAATCGTTAGCCTATTTTTATAAAAACGTCTGCTACGGAGCCATAACGTGAGCTACAAGGTAATGGAGCCTTTTATACATTGTCGTGTTTCTTTAGAAATAAACAATGGACAAATAGAGTCTTTAAACTCTTCAGATGTAAAGTTATTCTCTGTCAAAGTGACGTCAAAATGAATGGCAGTCAATGGGATGCTAACGGGAGGTGATGGCTTGCTAGCATCAAAATAGCGCCATAGGAGGTACGCGTTGTGGAGAGAGGCTTACCCCCTTGGCGCTAGCCAGCTGCTCTGTGTCACAGTCTTTAGTGCTCCCCGGAAACACTCACACAAACTTGTGTGTTTGCACACTTGCGTTGTGGTTAAGGTTAGGATAGCCGATTGGTCAGGGGATAGGACCTGAACCAATGGGGTTACGTTACCTTGCGTAAGCATGGAAGCCTGGCCAATAGTAGTGTGTGAAGGGCGGGTCTTGGCGTGGCCATAGTAGGATTCCTAAATTCGCTACCGGGACATTTGGCGCTGTTATACTTCCTCACCTTGCTTCCTGCTTTGCTCCCGTCAGAACTACTACAGCCACTAGAGGGCGCCGCCACTGGAAACCTAAATATAGGTCGTAGTTGCTGCTTGAACAAGTGAGTTATGTGGCCGTTTTTCAGGCCAGGACAGTCTCCGAAAGAAGACACGTTATGGAAGCAATTTAGCCAGAAAAATCTCAGAATTGACAAGTGCATAAAATAAATAGTTTTTGCCTCCCCTCATTGTGTCTCTCGCCTCCCTGTCCTCTCCTTTACTCTCTCAGCTTGTCGCTCTGTACAGTCCTTCCAGAAAAATGCGGAGTTTTTTTGTGATTGTTGCGGGCAAAAATCCTTGATTATGCGGCACGTTTTCTTAAAAAATGCGATGGAATATGCGGGATATTTATGCAATTTTATGCAATGAAATTGCGGGAACTTTCAAAAATTGCGGTTTCATCGTGGCTTCATCGCGGGGTTTGCAGCTTTTCGATGATGTTCACGTCGCGTAATTACGTCACAAGCACAAAACGGCTGCTCTTGTTTGAAGTGAACGCAACATTTTTCAACTTTCTGGTAAGATATGTGTGACGTTTTTGCAACGAAAATGCGGGGATTATGAAAACATGCAAGCCCCGCATATTTTGCGCGGAAATCTGCAATTTATGCGGTGAAAGTGCGTATTATGCATTGAATTATGAGATCGCATAATCGCGTTTTTCTGGAGGGACTGTCTGTAACATTCAGTTTTCTGTGTAAAGTCATGCAGTCGTGTTAATGGTTATAACAGATGTTCCAGCTGTTCATGGCTTTGACCCGTGGCTGACCTGCTATTGTGCTCTGCAGCTGAAACACAAGAACTATGTGTGTGACTATGATTCTTATTGACTTCCCTCTGAAACACCCTGCTGAAGGAAATACGGCAGGCTGAGGCTTTACATTTACATCGCTACGTTTTGGGTTTTTAAGCAGATTTTGGAGCCAAAAGTGTTCTCCATGCACACAAGTTTAAATCTCCAGTAGAAGAACTAATCACGTTTTAAACTAACACGCCCAAAACCTCATATCAAAACGGGTCAGAAGTGTTTCCAAATGTCTCCGGTTTAGGGGCTCGGAAACACCAGAGCAGGGGGAATGAGAGGGGGGAACACCAGAGCAGAGGGAATGAGAGGGGGGAACACCAGAGCAGGGGGAATGAGAGGGGGGAACACCAGAGCAGGGGGAATGAGAGGGGGAAACGCCAGAGCAGGGGGAATGAGAGAGGGGAAACGCCAGAGCAGGGGGAATGAGAGAGGGGAACACCAGAGCAGGGGGAATGAGAGGGGGAAACGCCAGAGCAGGGGGAATGAGAGGGGGAAACACCAGAGCAGGGGGAATGAGAGGGGGAAACGCCAGAGCAGGGGGAATGAGAGAGGGGAACACCAGAGCAGGGGGAATGAGAGGGGGAAACGCCAGAGCAGGGGGAATGAGAGGGGGAAACGCCAGAGCAGGGGGAATGAGAGGGGGAAACGCCAGAGCAGGGGGAATGAGAGGGGGAAACGCCAGAGCAGGGGGAATGAGAGAGGGGAACACCAGAGCAGGGGGAATGAGAGGGGGAAACGCCAGAGCAGGGGGAATGAGAGGGGGAAACGCCAGAGCAGGGGGAATGGGAGAGGGGAACACCAGAGCAGGGGGAATGAGAGGGGGGAACACCAGAGCAGGGGGAATGAGAGGGGGAAACGCCAGAGCAGGGGGAATGAGAGGGGGGAACGCCAGAGCAGGGGGAATGAGAGGGGGAAACGCCAGAGCAGGGGGAATGAGAGAGGGGAACACCAGAGCAGGGGGAATGAGAGGGGGAAACGCCAGAGCAGGGGGAATGAGAGAGGGGAACACCAGAGCAGGGGGAATGAGAGGGGGGAACACCAGAGCACGGGGAATGAGAGGGGGGAACACCAGAGCAGGGGGAATGAGAGGGGGAAACGCCAGAGCAGGGGGAATGAGAGAGGGGAACACCAGAGCAGGGGGAATGAGAGGGGGAAACGCCGGAGCAGGGGGAATGAGAGAGGGGAACACCAGAGCAGGGGGAATGAGAGGGGGAGACGTAGCAGAAGATAGTCCTTTTTAAATCAGTGGCTTCTTTTAAATCTAACCGTAACATTTTGAATGCAGGTCTTTCACATGTAACAGAGCACTACTTCAAGTGTTGTACTGGAACTTTTAATTGTATAAATTATCTGAGTACGTCTTCGACCAGCGGTGGAATGTAACTAAGTACATTTACTCCAGTACTGTACTTCAGTACCAAATGTTGAGGTACTTGCACTTTACTTGAGTCTCTTCTTTTCATGCCACTTTCTACTTCTACTCCGCTACATTTCAGAGAGAAATATTGGACTTTTTACTCCACTACATTCATCTGTTACAGCTTTAGTTACTAGTTACTTTACACGTTAAGATTTCTGCACACAACCAAGGGTGTAACTTTGTGTTCAACATTGGGGGGTTGCGGGGGGGTCCTGGGACATGTATGCATGGATTTAAAAAGAGCGACAAAAACACTGAAAAGCCACACAAACTTCAAATAAAGTCCCAAAGACTTCAAAAACAAAATTAAAAAGGGAGACAAAAACATTGAAAAAAGTGTCCAAAAAAAAAAAATTTTAAAAAGCGACTTAACACTTTGATAAAAGCAAAAACATTGACCGTTTGTAACAGAGACTGTTCTTACAGTGTGGTAGCCTATTAGTACTTTTACTGGAGTAATCTGAGTACTTCTTCCACTTATGAATAACAACACAAAGACCCGCTTGTTTCCCTCCTTATAGGTCAAGAGGTCAGAGAAGTGTCTAACTGCTCCTTTAAGGTCTAAGAAAAGTGTTTGTCCATCTTAAACTCCTCCTCCGTCCTTTTTGTGCCTCCTTCTCTCTTGCAAACAAATGGGATCAACCTGTTGTGCTGTCTGGTCCAGGATCAGTTCAGTTTGCTGCCCTCGTCCTTGTGAAACGGGAGC
Organism: Sander lucioperca; assembly: GCF_008315115.2. NCBI lineage: Eukaryota > Metazoa > Chordata > Actinopteri > Perciformes > Percidae > Sander > Sander lucioperca. Next base: position 9,167,814 of record NC_050186.1, read on the forward strand.
GCGCTTAGCTCAAACTGATCCAGGTTCTGTAACGTCACGGCGCTCCAAGCCCTCCCCTCCAGTGTGTTCCGACGGACAGCCGCGCGCAGTCTTTTCCTTCTTCCACTCCAGAAGCAGCGAGCAGCCCGAGTGTTTCCCACGCCTCCGCGGCACCGCAAACAACCCCCCCGCCCCCCTTATACCACCAAATCGACTTGAATCAGCGAAATATTTTGAAAATGCGGAAACGACCTTTTTAAAAACGCCTTTAGTGGGAATTATGCGTGTTTTAAACCTGACTCACGATGTTGGAATTAAATCAAAACGGGCCTCTACTTTTTCCGCTGGAGTGACGTTAACTGCGCGTAAACTTTTCAGTCGGAGCGACAGCTCAGCGCTCGGTTTCATAATGTCAACGGCCCTGAGTCGGTTATGAGTGATTGTTATTGTAATTTTTTTAACCGTTTTGAGCATTTTCTGTCACTGCGCTGCTTTTTATGGACTCTTTTTTCGGTGGAAACCAGCTCAAGGAGGACTTCTTCCACACCTCAGGAATTTGACGCCAGAAACTGACGCGTCAGTGAACGCCGCAGGTAGCTAAGCTAGGCTAGCTAGGCTAGCTTGTTAGATAGTTTTGGTTGTGGCTAGAATGGATACAGCTACGGCCGGAAGTGAGGCAAAATTACGCTAAATCTCCCAAAATATAATTTTATTTAATAATATAATTTTTTAACACTTTCACCCAGGAAACGTGTGTTCGTTCATCCGGAATGTTTTAATCCAAATCACGATTTTTTCCTGCACCGAAATTATACGTTTTGGTGCTTAAACTTAACTGTCGTCGCCGTAGCTGTATCCCCTTCTAGCCTCAACCCTCAACGGACAAAACAATCAGTTAACGCAGCGTGTGGTTACGTGTAGCACGCATTTAACGTAAGCTGAATGTTTTCTTAAAGGTTGTCCAGTCGTGTAGGTTGTTGTTGTTTTTTAAAACCAAATGTAACTCGGGCTAAACTCAACCCCTTTTTAATGTTAGCAGCTAACGTCCAAACATGCCGCAGCTAAACGGGGCAGACGGAGACGACTTGGGAGCAAACGATGAACTCATAGCGTTTAAAGACGAAGGGGAACAAGAGGAAAAGAGGAATGTGTCCTCTGAACGGGACCTAGACGACGTGAAGTCCTCTCTGGTCAACGAGTCCGAGTCCAGCTCAGACTCAGAGGTAAGTTGGACCACTTATCTAACTTTTAATTAGGTCCCCAGCTGTGTTTTTCCTAGCTTTGTGGAAGACTGGGGTGCACGTATTTGTCGAGGAGGTTTAGAGGTCCTTCCTCAAGAAAATGGGAAGTTTTTCAAGACATTTCCCCGTAAATGTTATTATGTATTTATGATCTAGCTCTAGCTTTTCCAATGTTTTAGACACACAGATATGGTGATAATAACGGTCCAAAATAATGTAAAAAAAGAGACCCAAAACTACCACACAGGCGCAACACGACTAAAAAGAGACACTAAAACCCACAGAGACCATATCCCACAAAGAGACACAAAATGTTTGGGGGAAATGGCATTTTCTTTATATTGAGAATAGTCACATTTTCTTGTGGAAGGACGCCTAAACCCTTCGCCAAACACGTGCACATAAGTCTTCCACAAAGCGAGGAAATACACTGGACCACATATAAATGTTTAATTAGATCCCCAGTGGAGTTTGTTTGTGTGCTTTTCCACAGCATCCACAATGCTCTCTCTATCTTTGTTTACACTTCTCTGTGTGTGTCTGTGTGCAGGCAGACAGACGCCCCAGGACCAATCCAGATGCGGAGAGCAGGGCCAGGCAGAATTATCTGTTTCAGGAAGGTAATTAACACACTTTTGCATTTGGTGGGAATCCTCCTAATGCTACTATGTGCCACAGACTTCACTATACAAGTAAACGTACCGTGCCCGCTGAGAGTAGGGCTGGGACTACCGATTATTACCTGTGTTGATGAATGGATTAGTTCTTTGGTTTATAAAAAGGTGAGAACATTGTAAGGAAAAAATATCATCAGTGTTTCCCAAAAATTTTGTTTTGTCCCCAACTTAAAGATATTCAGTTTTACTGTCACAGAGGAGAGAAGAAACTAGAACAATATTCATATTTAACAAGCTGACATCACACACGTTGTAGTGTTTTTTTCATTAAAAAATGATGTGAATCGTCAAAATAGTTGGCGATTCATCCATAAATCCTTGAAGATCTACTATCCTTCCCTGAGCAACGAGCAGACACTCTGCAACGTGGCTCGGCTTTATATCGTCATGCTATCTGCTCAGGTTTGACTATGGGCTGGCCCAACTGGCTTGAAAAGATTAGATTAGATTCAACTTTATTGTCATTGTGCAGAGTGCAATGACGACGAAATGCAGTTTGCGTCCAACCAGAAGTGCAAAAAAAAGAGCATAAAGTGCAATGTGATATACAAAATATAGACAGGACAAGAAATATAGTGCAGTGTGGACAGTAGTGTACAGTTACTTTACAGAAGGTGGTTTAGAGTCATATAAATTGAACATAAATATGTGCAGTGTATTAGCAGTGACCTTATAAGAGCAGAATAAATATGGCTGTGTAATATGAACAATGTATGAACAACATGTACAGATATGTGCAATAGTAAGAATAATATACTGTAGGTATATGCAGCGTATTAACAGAGAAAAGCAACTTCAAGTGGATGCCGTGACCCGCACAGTTGTCCAGCCACCATGACTGTAACTGGTTCCACTAGTCTAACCTGCAGCCGTTCGTCAGCAACTCTTCTGGTATGAGAAGCTTGTGTCTTGACCTCTCTTAACAGGATGAAACTGAGTTTGCGTGCGAGAGTAAAAACACGTTTCATGCTTCTTGCTTTCAGCGTGGCCGGGTCAGCCTGGACGGCGATTTTAGAATCGACTTTATTGCCGTTGCACAAGCTTGTGTACAGCGAGACTTGCTGTGCCGTACCTGAAATATAAAAGTACTTAAAGTAATAAATACACAGTTACTCTTAACATGCACTCGTGCACAGTCATCCCAGTCAATACATCTAGGAACAGGCATTTTAAAAGCATGGGAACAGTGTTGCACAGGTTGTATTATTGCACATATAGTTCATGCCACTGAGTGGCTACATGCATAGGTAAGTGTAGACTCTTTGTTTCTTCCACTATGCCTGTAGAGCCGCTACTCGCTCCGAAGCTAACCACTGTCACTCTCTCTACCACACACACACACACACACACACACATACATACATGCCGGCCTTGCTATTCTCTTAAAGAGAGACTCACAAGAATAAACTTCAGGCCATGCTTTTAAAGTTTTTGCTCCCTCATCTTGGTGTGAGCTACAGAGTCCCCTTTAAACTAGATTATTTTATTAGCATGCACGGTTATAGACCGGATTAAGAACTATGTGATCACTAATCTTGCTGTTTGGTTTTAAGTCTGTTGTTTGTTCTTTTAGTTGAAACTTTGTATGCGTCGGTCTCGGCCAGGACTCTTTTGTAAAAGAATTACATGAATCTAAATGGGTATATTCCTGGTAAAATAAAATAAAAAAAACCAACTGGTGTTTGGTTGAGTTTGGGCCTCGGCAGAGAGAATGCTCCGAAAGAACCAGCTCCCCTCTTTTACCTGCACCCACACCCTCTGGATCAGGCTGTATTGACTTTTGTTTACAATATCAGCGGCTAAAAGCATGCTAATCGAAAAGCTATCCAGCTCAAACCCACCAGGTGAGCAATAGCCAGATAATGACCCTGAGCTATCGCACGTTAGCCAGCAACAAAGCAAAGCCATCACATTAGGCTAACAATGTGTCGGGCTAATTAGCATGCCTATGGAGCCATCGAAGGAGCCACACAACCTGTTAAATTATAATGAAACCCCATGATGGGTGAGCTGATCTTTGGGAGCCTTTGTTTTAAGTGTTGCTCACTGTGACGTTGAACTTGTTTCTCAGCCCTGCGGAGGCAGCAGGACGCCGGCCTCTTCCAGCACTCCCCCTATGTTGGATATCCCTTCTTCATGATCCCGGACCTGGGGAACCTCTGCAGTCCCTACCTCGCCAACGGAGCTCTCCCGCCAAGTGCCAGGACGGTAGGTCAACAACTGGCAACAGTTCCCCGTCTATAGAAACGCAGTGTGTTTGGCTTAATGTTTGTCTTTGGGAGAAAGACCTGTTTCCTCCAGAAAAGTTGTTTAGCCCGGTGGCCAGTGTCTTTGGGGCCAGTCACACACTGATGACAGCATTAACCATTGTGTTGTCTTCTCTTCAACCCAAAATACACTCTTTTTTCAACGTTTGACGCCTTTTTTGTTTGTTTTTGCTTTTTCCAATGTTTTAAATTTTAATTTATTTAAATTTTTCTTCTACACATTTTCAGCGCTTATTTCTACGTCCCATATTTTCTGATATAAAACAAAAATTTAAAACGGGTCAATGTGACCTGAAGTCAACACAAGGGTAGATTCTGTGATAACAGAATAATGGACCGAATCACAAAATTGTGAATTAAAAAAAAAAAAAAAAAAAAGCTGTAAGACAGATTCCGTAGGGCCCTTTTTCAAGGCAGGGCTAAAAGCTAACTGTAGTTTAAAAAAACATCTTAAAAATAATTCCCAGTAGCTGAGGAGTAGCCTGCAGTGGTAAAACCCTGATGTTTGGTTATCACAGAACCATCTGAGAAGCCGTCGTTGGAAACTGTTTGGGAAAGGGCAGGCACTTAAAAAAATACCTGGCAGGTGATTGGATGAACCATCCGTCTGTCACATAACGGTCGCTGCCATCACACACACACACCTAAACCACGGCCGTAGCTGCCAGACGCTGATTTGTTCGTTGAGCTGGTAGTTCAGGCACAAGTGCTTTTACACTTTTACTCTATTTATGTTAATACTGCACTACCGTAGCATTTGTACAATCCTGTGTTTTAGAAACTAATCTTTTTAACCTAGTCTCACTTTACTTCTACTTAACGTTTTTGTTTTTCTAGTGTAGCTATGTAACTTTATACTTTATACACTTATTGACTCGCTCTTTTCTTTACCTTGAATTTGAGTGCGAGCAACTGCAACTAGACAATTTCCCTGAGGGGATCAAAAATAGTGCGTTCCATTTGCCTGGGAAATGGGAAGCCAAAGCTGGGAATGACGTCACACCCGAGTTGAATGCGTTCCAATTACAAGTCGGATTTCCTTTTGTTTTCATTAGCTCCAGCCAGGTTAGCCATTGGCAGCGTTGCCAGTTTATAACAACGCATTTGTACGCACAAAAACAGCGTAGCAACAGACAGAACATGGACAACACTGTGTGTACGACTGATTAAGCGACTCAGTATAACTTCATGTTACTACAGCTTTCACAAACGCTGATGCACGGAAGCAGCCACGTTGTATTTTTGTATTTTATATTCTTTGACCTCGGAAAATCCGACTTCCGATTACAAATGGAACGCCCGGTTCTGATTCTGAAAGCCTGCAAGCCTGACGAGATGGGTTTGTGGTGTGATATGTAATCGCCGATTCTCGCGCAATCTCGTATCGCGAGAATCCAGCTGCTGTTCACGGTAAACATTGACGTGCAGCTGTCAGCACGATTATTCAATCAGTCAGTTTAGTGAGTTGATAGATGGAAGATCTTCATCTGGACTCAATTTCACAAAGGGCCACACAGGAAAATTAGAATCGCATCAGGGGCCAGACACGTACACTTTATTGACATGATTTTTTATATATTTGACTATATTATTGCATGTCTGGTGGAGTGGGGGGGGGGAATCGATACAGCATAGTATTGCGATATTTTCCGTGGCAATACTGTATCGATACACAGACGGCAAGTATGGATCTTTTATTATATATGTGTTGGTCAGTCTGTCTGATCCCAAATCCCATTTTGCAGCGATACAAATGAAGTGAGATGAACAAACAGAGAAATATATATTTTTAGATAAAACAGATGTTGACAAAGTCTACTTTTGGGGACATCATTTGAAATTGGGAAAAATTTGAAGTTGGGGGAAAAAAGGTAATCAATTGCAATATATCGCAGAATATTGCAATATGTTTAAAATCGCAATAATATCGTATATCGTAAGTATGGTGATGATATCGTATCGCGAGACCTCTGGTGATTCCCACCCCTATGTCTTATATAGTCTTTTTCACATACAGTTTGGTCCACATAAAGTCCTAAAAACAAGCAAAAAAAGTTCCTCAGTCATCATAGAATTGAGCAAAAACATGCATTCTGATTACATTTTCAAAAGTAGGCCTGAATATGCAAACTCGGTTGTGCGGGAATTTCTGAGTCTCAAAGTCGGCAAATCTGCCAAATTCCGGTTTAAGTGACTCGTGATTGCAGTTTGCAAACATTTTCCCGTCTTTTTGGTTTGGCGCACAACAAGGCGGGCCAACATTAATCGTGAACCTAAATTGATTTGCGTGCCGGATCAAAATTTGCGAGGGTTTTGCCGCTTTCTGAGTTTTTAAAGATACTTTTTTGGGGCATGTTTAGACCTTTTATTTATATAGAACTGCTAAAGACACGAAAGGGGAGAGAGAGAGGGGGGAATGACATGCATCAAAAGGCCGCAGGGCGGAGTCGAACCCGTGGCCGCTGCGTCGAGGAGTAAACCTCTATATGTGGGCTACCCAGGCGCCCCTGCTTTCTGAGTTGACTGTGGTGACTATCTTCAGGTTTACGACTCAGACATGGTCATCATCTCTAGGGCTGCGTCGAACAAGATTCTCTTTGTCGGTTAATCTGTCGACTGTTTTCCGGACGAGTGGATGAGTTGTTGGGTCTCTAAAATGTCATACAATGGTGAGAAATGCTGAGCAGTGTTTTAGAGGTGCAACGATGACTCGATTATTCGATTAGTTGTCAACTATTAAATTAATCGCCAACTATTTTGATAATCGATTAATCGTTTGAGTCATTTCTTTATTAAAGTGCCCATATTATGAAAAAAAACACTTTTTCTGGGATTTGGGGAGTTATTTTGTGTCTCTGGTGCTTCCACACACATACAAACTTTGATAAAAATCCATCCATGCTGTTTAGAGTGAGATACGGTTTCTGAATGTGTCCTGCCTTCAGTCTCTGGGTGAGCTGTTCAAAATCGGCACGGCTTGTGACGTCACAAGCCGAAACGAGCAGGCTAACCGCAACCGTTAGCTCGTAGCGTTAGCGTTAGCATGCTACCTCGTTCTCAATAGCAAAGCACTGCTACAACACACACAAGTTCACCATAATCTACAAAAGAACTACTTCCATGTGCGCCCTCATTTAGAAGTCTCCCAGCTAATCCTGCCTTGTAACTGACCCAAGTTGTAGAAACAGCCTTTCTTTTACTGTATATGGAGCTAGCTAGCTGACATGATCTACATCTGAGCTACTGGGCATGTGCAAGTGCAATCAAAGATAGTACAGAAGAAGAAGAAGAAAAGAGGTCTCACTCTGTAGCTAAAACAGAGACCAGCTGAAAAGAGGATCTGCAGCAGTGAGAGAGAGCGGTGCAGTACAACAACAATATGGTGTTTTTAGAAAATTAAACCATGTAAACCTATTCTGGTACAACCTTAAAATACAATTATGAACCTGAAAATGAGCAGAATATGGCTGCTTTAAAAAAAAAAAAAAGATTTCTCTGATTCCAGCTTGTTAAATGTCTAGTTTAAATCTTCTAGTTTCTTCTCTCCTCTGTGACAGTAAACTGAATATCTTTGAGTTTTGGACAACACAAGACATTTGAGGACGTACTCTTAGGCTTTGGGAAACTCTGATCCACATTTTTCACCATGTTTTGACATTTTTATAGATCAAACAACTAATCGATTAATCGAGAAACTAATCGACAAATTAATCGACTATGATAATAATCGTTAGTTGCAGCCCTGCGGTGTTTTCCCCAAAAGCCCAAGATGACGTCCTTAGATTAATCTAAACCCAGAGTATTGTCTCTGCAGAGTTAAGTTTGTGAAGCTGTGGCTGAAGCAGAAGTGCAAATTAATTCATTCACGTGTGTAACTCAAACCCACGGCAACCGGTTCGAGCTGCCTCACACTGTGGAGATGTTGTTTCACTGACTGAGACCTGGATACCCCCCCATTGTGCTGGAAGCTTTTGTGCATTTGCATTCAGGGATGTAACGATGAATCGTGAATCGGTTCGAAATAGATATGAATGTGTAAAGAAGGCCTAGGGCGTAATCTGTTTTAGATTCCACTTGTTTGACTTCAGGCGTCACTACGTGTTCTTAGTTCATGTATTTGAAGAACATTTTTTTTGTATTTAGTTACGTTGATGTGGGATTTGTTATAAAAATCTATATTTTATTCTTTCTTTTCATTTTAGTTCTTAAAGATAAAATACAGTTTCAGAGTCACAAGAAAATCCTGAGAGAATCCTTAATATTGAACTTAAAATCATGCATCGCGCGCGCGCGTGTGTGTGTGTGTCTGTCTCTCTGTCTCGCTCTCTCTCTCTCTCTCTGTGTGTGTGTCTCTCTCTCTGTGTGTGTGTCTCTCTGTGTGTGTTTGTGTCTCTGTGTGTTTGTGTCTGTGTTTGTGTGTGTGTGTGTCTGTGTGTGTTTGTCTCTCTGCGTGTGTGTGTGTGTGTGTGTCTCTCTGTGTGTGTGGGTGGGTGTGTGTCTGTGTCTCTGTGTGTATGTGCGTCTCTGTGTGTGTGTGTGTCTCTGTGTGTATGTGCGTCTCTCTGTGTGTGTGTGCGTCTCTCTCTGTATGTCTGTATGTGTGTGTCTCTCTCTCTGTGCGTCTCTCTGTATGTGTGCGTCTGTGTGTGTGTGCGTGTCTGTTTCTGTGTGTGCGTGTGTGTGTGTGCGTCTCTGTGTGTGTGTGTGTGTGTGCGTCTCTCTGTGTGTGTGTGTGTGTGTGCGTCTCTCTGTGTGTGTGTGTGTGTGTCTGTCTCTGTGTATATGTGTGTGTGTGTGTGTGTCTCTGTGTTATGATAAAGTGGTTTGTGATGCTAGGGTTCGACAGGCCTGGACAGAGTCAGTGGGGGGGGGTGAAGATGCCCGCCTGCAGCAGCAGTGAAGCTCCCATCATGGCTGCTGCTGTGCAGTAGATTAGCTGCTCTAGCTGGCTGCTGCACAGCAGGTTTGACAGCGTGTTGCCCAATTTCTAATCTAAAGCTTTATGGAAGCTCAGCAGGGATTAGAGAGATACTGGGCGATGGTTTAATACAGTAACACTCATGGCCACTAATCTGAAAATTGCCTCGTTGGCGCAACGAGGAATTTATTTTAAGCAAAATATTATTGCAGAGGACAGTTGGGCACACGGTTGTGGTGAGGCTGTGTGAGCGGTTCCCTGTCTGGTTTGTGTAGGGTGTGGTCTTCATGGGCACTTAAAACAACAGATTCTTGCGTGGAATAAAGCATGCACAATACCAACAGGGCGCTGGGAGCAGTGCTGCAGCTCCCACTGAAGCCACTGAGGTCATTCAGTCGGGGGTCACACATTTACACGTGCACATGCTCGGGGAGCTGAGTCCAGGATGTTCAGGCTCGGCTTTTTGGTAGAGCAGCAAAGATGAATCGATGAGTTGTCAACTATTGAATTAATCGCCGGCTATTTAAAGTAGGGCTGAACGATTAATTGCATTTGCGATAATATCGCGATATGTTAAAACGCGATTTCCTAATCGCAAAGGCTGCGATTTGGTCACGTGACTCGCGAGAGCAAATCAGTCTGCACTCTGCAGAGAAAGCAACAACTAGCACGCTAACGCTACGCCGTACCTTGAGCTGATTTCTGTCATTCAAACAACTCTGAGCTGTAGTTTAAAACTTTTACAGCCATTTTAATAAAATGAAGGGTTTTATTCTGGTTTGAGTCCATACGTGCAGTTAATGGATACAGGCACGCAGACCTGAAGGCTCGGTTGGCAACGATTAGCTCTGATTAGTGGTTAGCTCTGGTTAGCGGTTAGCTCCGTTATAAAGATATGGAGTGGAGGAGCTGCCACTGAGAGGGGTAACAACCAGACTGATAAATGACGTTCGGGGAGCTTTCACAGCAGCGTGGCCGCGGTGTTTCAACAGTTTTATTAGTACAGTTAATCCCACGGCAAGAACACCAGCAACTAGCTAACGTAACGATAGCCTCTCTGAACAAGAACACCAGCAACTAGCTAACGCAACGATAGCCTCTCTGAACAAGAACACCAGCAACTAGCTAACGCAACGATAGCCTCTCTGAACAAGAACACCAGCAACTAGCTAACGTAACGATAGCCTCTCTGAACAAGTGCACACGGCAGCACGCAACTTCACGAGGGGGAGGGGCTGGAGGCAGCTCCTCTCTGTGCACTGTAAAAAAAAATACACTGTTGTGTGTGTGTGTATATACTATATTTTTACTTTTTTTAACTGTCTAGTGTGTAATTGTGTGTTGTTCATACTATAAAATGATTTATTGTTTGTCTTTGTTGAATAATACAGAAGACAAAGAGCTTAAAAAATAATCGAATCGCAATATTTGGGAAAAAAATCGCAATTAGATTATTTTAAAAAATCGTTCAGCTCTAATTTAAAGTCAGTAAATCAAAGCACAACAGAGCAAAAGTGCAATAAGTACACCAGCACTTTTTGCACTTTGCACTTTAATGATTACAGTTACTGTTTAAGGCGTTGTATTGTCTGTACAGTCATGTGTCCTTTTATGTCTTGAGATGCTCCGTTGATCTTATCATCTTATGTTTGTGTTTTTATGTTTATTTTAGAAGGTTGTTTTTGTTACACGTTTGTGTTGTGAAGCAACAGATTGTAGCACTATGCCTAAGACGAATTTCCCCTCATCCTTTGCTGATTTTAGAGCCCAAACAACTAATCCATAATGTCTCAACTCAAAGATATTAAGTTGACTGTCACAGAGGAGTGGACAAACTGGAACATATTCACATTTAACTGCTGAACGTGTGAGTTAGTTTTTAAGGTTTGTGGCGCTCTGATTGCCCAGTGACACAGGTTAGTGAATTCTTTTCCTTCTCTAGTTTGTTTTGAAAGTCTGTCCTGTGTGGATTTAGCCCAGACGCACATGTAGGCTAAACACACAGCCGAACCCACTCACACAAACACCTGCATTCCTCAGCTTTGTAATGCCCTCCCCCTCCGTTAGCGGCCCATTGTTGTTATTAGCAGAGTCTGAATGGTCCTAATGCATGGCTCCACAGGGGGCTCGTTACATCTCATTATACCTAACACACTGCCCATGGCTTCTCTGGACACACACACACACACACACACACACACACACACACACACCACACACACAGTTGTACACACAGAGACACACACAGACGCACGCACACAAGCATATATATATATATATATATATATATATACGTACGTACACACACACAGTTTTACACGCAGAGACACACACAGACGCACACACACACACACACACACACACACACACACACACACACACACACACACACACACACACACACACACACACACAAATCCATGTTATGTTCTTCTTTATAAATGTCTGACTGACTGACTGATGTGACGTGCATTCTTCTTAGAAAACAATACGTTTTTAGAAATATCTCGTGCTATATTGTCTCTAGAAGTTTACGTTTAGTTTTTTGTTAAAGAAGGACAGGAAAATTCCAACACTCAGTACTATCGAATCGCAATAAACGAAAATCGCGACACAAATCCAGTGGGTGGCCGTGTTTCGTGACAGAATGGAATTGGTACAAAAGCATACGGTCCCAGTCCTAGTGTAGCTGTAGCCTGGCTGATTGTTAGTGCTCAGAGACAACACAGTTATTCCTTCTCTTCCTCTGCGCTTGTCCTCCCCTCACATTTCTCTTTACACAATGGAGACCTTGTGTACTTTTCAGCCTCCTCGGCGCGAGCGTTAGGCCTGTTTATGAGAGACGGGAGGCGGCGATGGGTCTGCCAGCCTGAAGGCGAGTCAAGGTAAACACGCTCTCGTGAGTCGGATGCTACCTGAACCATAATACTGGCTGTTTACTGTACCCATGTACTCAGGCAGGAAGCCGGAGCCAGCATGTAGACAACCTGTCTGCTACCTCCCCCCACCTGCTTCCAGTCGGCCGCTCACCTCTTCCTCCGCTCTGCACACGCTCAGATGGAGACGTCCACGTGCTTCATTCTTGCCTGTTAAATATCTACACTGCAAACACGACAAAACGGCAGCGTACACGAAAACGTGCTGCGAACAGCACAACCAAAGTTACACAGACATCTTGTTTTAATCAGCTTTAATAAGCTGCAACGTTTATGCTCACTCTGTGCAGATAAACTGAGCAGCTAGGGCTGTTACTTACTTAATATTATATTTAATCGTTGATTTTAACGTGTGGATTATCTTCTGGATGAATGGATTAGTTGTTTTGGTCTCTAAAATGTCAGAAAATGGTGAAAAATGTGGATCAGTGTTTCCCAAAAAGCCCAAAATGACGTCCTCAGATGTCTTGTTTTGTCCACAACTCAAAGATATTCAGTTTCCTGTCCCAGAGGAGAGAAGAAACTAGAACAATATTCACATTTAACATGCTGACATCAGGGAATTTCTGCCGTTTCAACCAGCGGACTATTTGTAACGTAGAAATAAAATGGAAAACCAGCCTCTGGAGACTCGACCAGCTGAGTCACAGCGACACCATCATCTGGTTTTTGTCACTTTCTCCCGTTGTGACCGCTGAAACCTTTCTCTGCGAACGTTCTTAAACGTTTTTTTTTTTTTGTCTTGTTGTGAATATTTGCTCTGAACTGGGCTTTACAAGCTTAAACAAAGTGTAAAGAGTAAAAACACCCAGTTGGCTCAGGTTGGCTGACTTTTCAACACACACACACACACACACACACACACACACACACACACACACACACACACACACACAGAGCTGTCACACCTGAGCAGCAGTGAAAGGCAGGAGGAGCACTGATAAGCTATCTGGTTTGTGTGTGTTGATCATGCTAGAGGTGGCAGGCGTCTCACTTTATTTTCACTCTGTTTAAAAAGATTTATGTTGACAAAGCTGACCATCTGTGTTAGTGTGTGTCTGTGTGTGTGTGTGTGTGTCTGTGTGTAAATGTGGCTGTGCTTGTTTAGTTAAAGTTGGTCCCTTTCAGCAGGCAGAACAATCCCAGAATTCCTCTGTTTACTCGACATTGTCTCCAAAGTCTTAAAATACCAAGAGGATGACCCGTCTAAAACAACCGCCTCATACAAACACACACACACACACACACACACACACACACACACACACACACACACACACACACACACACACACACACACACACTTTTTTTATGCTGAATGGTTTATTTCCGGGAAACTTGTGAGCACGTCTCTGGTAAACGCAAGATTTAAAGTGGTGCTTTTGCAGGATCTAATCCATTAAGGCTGTTTTATACGTCTGCGTCGAATCGACGGCGGACCCCCCGCAGACCCCTCTGCTGTAGCTCGACGTGCACCTCCAAAAATGTGTAACTTTGCGTCGAGGCGACGCAGACCGCAAGGACTGTGATTGGTCAACTGGTCCTGTGTGTTGATGCTCTGTGTCTCAAGCAGCCTACTGTGGGGAGTAGCAACATGCTAGTTCATAAGCTCTGCAAATAAACTCAGACATATTTTGGTTACAGTGATGACGGGGTTTTCCGTTTGTAAAGGGTCTATATGTCAGTAACGTTTTGAAATTAGAACTTCGCCAGCAAGCAGTACTTTGTGGGCTGTTGTGCTAAAGTTTCTGGCGGTGAAATGCACTGCGATGCAAAGAAACGTGTTTAACCCCCGACGCAGAACTCCGAAAGGGTTAGTTTTCAAGTTTTTTTGACTCCAGTTTTTGACTCACTCCACACGTTTGTCTCTTAGCAGGATATCTATATAACTACAGATATTTTGATGAACTTCACATTCAAAGTCGGGCATTAGGTGTTACGTCTTCTCAAGAAAAGGCCAATGAATTCACATCAACACTGTCAAACTAGACCACTATAGAGCTGTGCAATGAAATCAGATAAACTGAACAAATATATCTGTTTGCAGCTTTTCAAATGTGAGATTCTGCCCCCCCCCTCCCCCCCAGATAACTCAATAATGAAAATAATTGTTGGTTTCAGGCAGCGATCACTGGCTGATCCCAAAAAGCTCGCTACAGACGGAATCACCGTGACGTTGCACTAACACAAATCACATCCCAGTAGGGGTGGGAATTATTTTTTCTGATTCAGTAAGAACCTTTCATTGATTAGAGGAGCTTAGAATCGGAAGAGATTAAGATCGGAGCTATACACAGCCCTACTTCTTAGTTTTATTCATAGCAAACTCTTGGATTTATGTGATTTTGTGGACTCTGAAAGCTTCAGTTCTCTTTCTAAGTATGCTTTTCCTCAGCTTTTGTGCACATCTTCATGTTGTTTATCTGTGCTCGTTTCATCCTCGGCTTCTTTGTCTTGAACGTTGGCTCCGTGTTTGTGCTCGGCAGAGCTTCGTAAACAGCAGCAGGCCTAATAACTTTCCCCTCTAGTCACTCACTGATTTTATGCTTCCCTCAGTAATAGACCCTGATTGTGTGTGTGTGTGTGTGTGTGTGTGTGTGTGGGTGACTGTGTGTGGGTGACTGTGTGTGTGTGACTGTGTGTGTGAGAGAGACTGTGTGCATTGATTTTGCTGGTATTTCCAACAGCTGGATCCAGTTAGCGCTCACAGTCAGAGCTTCCTCAGGCCTCAGAGTGGGGGACGGGATGAGGTTGTGTGTGTGTGTGTGTGTGTGTGTGTGTGTGTCGTGTCTCTGCGTGTACAACGTGTGTGTGTTTCTACAGAACAGGGTTTGTTCTTTCCAGTGTGTACATGTATGTGAACACTGCTGTGCTTGTGTGTGTGTGTGTGTGTGTCCAGGCTCGGGTAAAAGTCATGAGGTTTTAAACGGCAGAGCGGGGAGGTGTGCAGATGTGTGTTAGCATTGTTGTCTGAAGCAGAATAAGATGAGCTGGAGATAAGAGTAATTATGAGGGAAAATGCAATTAGCAGTAGTTTCCCATTCGACACGATGGCCGCCTGGTTCCTTATTGTGCTGACTAGGGACCTTTATGGTTTCCCTGTTTAGCAGTCAATGCATTTATGTGTTCTTAAGGGGGCCCTGTGGAGTTTTTGACTGCTATGGATCCATGTTTTTATGAGTTGGTCCCATTAAGTTTGTAAAAGGAGGAAAATAAATGTGTTAGGCCTCAAGGATACACACAATGCGTCTTTGTGAGTACACTGTATGTATCAGAAACTTTTAAGTACTTCTTTTCAAACAAATTCCTTTTAATAGGTTTGTGTGTATGCGCCAGCAACCACAAAGGCAAAATCCTTGTACGTGTTCCTTAACTTGGCAATAAATCCTTTTCTGATTCTCGATGCTCTGATACCATTTTCTACTTAACCTGTATGGAGGCGGTGCATTTTTGTACGGCCCGGCTCACTGAAACCCTTTGTAAAACATGAGCAAATACATACAGAGAATGTTATCTATCTATCTTTTGTTATCTAGTTTCAGAGTCAGTCATAGAGGGAGAGAGAAATATTTTGAATTACACGGTATTGAATTGGTCTGAGACTCGCATACTCACCGTTACCAATACAGGCATTTTAGGCAGTATGGGTATCTTTCTGCACTAACCTGATTGCATATGAGAAGTTATAAGGTTAGGCTATTAGAGAAACCTAGTATATTCAGCGTGATTTCTCCTGGAAAAAGCTGACTTCTGGTCCATGTGTGAGTTTAACCAGGTTTTTAATTGGCTTCAGTATGAAACCCCATTAAATTTGGGTAGCAGAGGCCCAGATCAGGGTTTCCCGCAGAAAATGTGTTAGGTAAGGTGGTAGGTTTGCCATCTCGCCGGGGGGGGGGTAGTACATCAGTGTTAGTGTAGTACACACTACACTAAATATCAAATTTAAATATATAATTAATACATCTCTGTAGTGCAGACTCTGTACTACACACTACACTAAATATTACATTTAATAATTAATAAATAACCAGCTTTTCAAAATAACAGTTGCAATGTGCAATTTTAAGCTCATTAAACTATTTTCAAAATAAAGTGCTGTAACAGTTTCACTGGCATTGTTCCCATTCTCCTCCGTGATTCGCTCTCTTCCACTTCGCCCGACAACTCTTCTCCAAAACTGCTCTGAGATAACAGAGCTCAAATAAAAACAGGACACGTCATTTCACTGGGTGTAACTACGCTAACTAACCGTGTGTTGTGAACCGCGTGTAGTGATTAAAAACAAACAGACAACAGCTGTGTCTCAAAGACCGGGCAGCAGCAGCCGGGGCGTTGAGAATCCACCGTGAGAGGTGATGATAGTTCAGTCACTTCCTCATGTATTCACCTGGTTGAAACAAGAGAAGAAAGCCTCACTGATGTGAAGAACAGGACATATAGAAATGTTCTCTGCCCACCGTATGCCAACGCTCCGGTAAGTCCATCACCCCGTCTCTGCCCGGGCAGTGGGCATGCCCCAGCTGACCACATCTGTTGACAAACTCTGACGTACACGCGACGGTGAAATGGCGATTGTTCTCACGGACACATGAGCGATATCAACTGGCTAGTTCTCCTCCAGACAGCGACGGACCACGTCTCTTTTTCTTTCTCTCATTTCAGCCGTGTGGCGCGCGTGCCCGCTCGCGGTGTGAAGCGCGTCCGTGCTGTTGTCCGAGATGCACTTGACGGCCTTTTGTGCAGCGGACTTTTTTTTTGACGACCTAGTTAAGGCGGTAGGGTTCCCCAGCTTAGGCGGCCGCCCGAGCTGCAAAGTGCTGCAGGAAACTCTGCAGATATACTTAACTTTTACTCCATAGATACTACATTTCCCATAATGCAAACTTTGTGTTTTGTCAAATTCTCCCTGCAGCATTATAAACACAAAGACACCAGTGTGTAGGGGTGTAAGAAAAAATCCATACACTTGAGTATCGCGATATTTTATTTTGCAATATTGTGTCGATTTTCAAAAAGGAAATATCGTTTTTTTTTTTTTAAATGTTAAAAAATATTCATGTAAGACAGTGGTTCAAGTTTATGTTGTTTAAACCCCCTACCGCTAGATGGCTATGCTGAGACACCACTAGTGTCCTTGCCTACCAGTGCCTACCAGCGCCTACCAGCGCCTACCAGCGCCTACCAGCGCCTAGCAGCGCCTACCAGTGCCTACCAGTGCCTACCAGTGCCTAGCAGTGCCTACCAGTGCCTACCAGTGCCTAGCAGTGCCTGACTTTTTGCTAGAAGCTAACAATGTAGCTATGGCTGAACTTTGGCCTACTTTAGCATATAAACATTAGCTCACTAAGAACCTTTGAACCACAATCCCAAACTGGCAGTTTGGGATTTCTGTGTACTGAATTGTTTACCTAAAGTAAACTTCTTTGACTTCTATGAACATCCTGTGTTTTTTTTTTTTTTTTTTTACATTTTTTTAAATTAAATTTTTCAAAGATTATACTTTAAAAAAATCCCAATATATCGCCTTACGCACAATATCGAAATATATTGAATCGTGACTCATGTATCATGATACGTATCGTATCGCCAGATTCTTGCCAATACACAGCCGTGTGTGTGTGTGTGTGTGTGTGTGTGTGTGTGTGTGTGTGTGTGTGTGTGTGTGTGTGTGTGTGTGTGTGTGTGTGTGTGTGTGTGTGTGTGTGTGTGTGTGTTTTGCGGGCTTTCTGTCTCCTAACCCAAGCTGAGATGGCTTTTCTCAGGCTTTAGAAAACTCCGCCACAGAAGACATGTTTCAGATACTGGGTACTTTTTACTCAACGAGTAGACTTATTAGAGCTCCAAAGATGAATTGATCACTTGTCAACTATTACACTAGTCATTTTTTTAGTTAATAGACAAAACAACCAATTGGATTAATCGAGAAAATAATCAACAGATTCACCGACAATAAAAATAAGGGTTAGTTGCCCTTGGTGACCCTTTTTAAAAGGCAGCCTCCACTGTATTCTGGTAATAACGGTTCTTATCATCCTGGTTATATGAGGTTAAGATTGGAGTACTAAAAGATAAGAACACGTCACTTGTTAGTCAGGAGGAGATTTTGTACTCCGTCTGTTGGATTCTCTCCTCTCTTTGGGGGTCAAAGGCCACATTTGTGAGTCTGTTGACGTCACTCACAGTTGAATGAGCACCAAAGGCCTCTGTTTTCTTCCTGTGTCTTTTGGTGGGAGGTCTCCCAGTTTCAGACTGCTCGGACAACAGTGGGACCCCGGTGGTTTGGGGGGGTGGGGGTGGGGGTGGGGCCAAGGCAAATGCTTTGGACTCTGTTCTTTGTCTAACTGAAGACCCAGAGCGCGCTCACACACACACACACACACACACACACACACAAACTCTCACTCACACACATTGTCTGAACAAGCACACACACACACACACACACTGTCTGAACAAGCACACACACACACACACACACACACACACACACACACATACACACTGTCTGAGCATACACACACACACACACACAATCTGAGCACGCACACACACACTCTCACACTCACACACACTCTCTGAGCATTCACACACACACACACACACACACACATTGTCTGAGCAAGCACACACACACTGATCATGCACACACACACACACACACACACACACACACACACACACACACACTCACACACACTCACACACACACACACACACACACACACACACACACAGTCTGAGCAAGCACACACGCACATACACTGTCTGAGCATGCACACACCATTCACACACACACACACACACACACACCATTCAGCTTGAGTTTTTCGAGGTGCACTTGAACGCAGCGTTGCGTCCCGTGGGTGTTGTTTCTCCGGCAGTGTCCACAGTGTCTCAAAGGTCAACTAGTCTCCTCTGTGTCTTTAGCTGCAGACTGTTGCACGTCCCGCTGTTGGAATCCTTTCCAAAGAAATGCAGCCACACATCAGACAGGTTTAGCTGTCAGCATTTTAACCGTAACGGTAGGCTAACGTTACCTGCTGCCAAGTGTAGTGCTAACTAGCGTGACATGCAGCGATACGTTCGGTAGCCTTTAACATCTGTTTCAGAGCATCAGTGGGCAGCGCTGGCATTTCAGAGGCACCGAAATCAGCCTTGTCATTCGGTCCAGTAGAGACCGGTCGTTTAGGAAACAGGCTTTGATACCCAACTGTAATACGCACAACAGAGTTCTTCTCCATAACTTCTTTTTCTCCTGTGTAAGTCGTGCGTTCCTGCTCGTTTAAGTGTGTTATGGGAGTGTACGTGTGTCTGTGGGTCTGAACGGCAGAAAGAATGTAAACATGAGGCAGATGACCAGCGTTGAACTGCGTTATCTCACCTGTTATCAGAGGTGCGGATATGTGGCTCAGCAGTAACATCCTGCACACAAAGACTCCCCCCCACCTCCCAGTGTCGTGTGTGAAGATGTACTCTCTGCTATCATTGTTTCTTTACACGCATGAGAGATGATGTTGGTTTATGAAGTGAGTGAGTGTGTAAAGTTCTCCGTCTCTGTCCACAGTACCTGCCGTTTCAGTGGCCTCTGCTCGACGTCCCGGGACGAGCATCAATCAGAGACTCTGCTACGCCGACACACCTGGTGAGACAGACGCACACACACACACACACACACACACACACACACACACACACACACACACACACACACACACATACACAGATGCACACACAGACGCACTCGCACAGATGCACTCACACACACACACACACACACACACACACACACACACACAAACACAGACGCACGCACAGACGCGCACACAAACACACAGTCGCGCGCGCACAGATGCACGCACACACACAGATGCACACACAGACACACAGATGCACACACAGATGCACACACAGACGCGCGCACACACACACAAGCACACACAGTCGCCCGATCACAAACACACACACACAGTCACGTGCATACACACACACACACACACACACACACACACAGTGCAGCACATAGTAGGATTTGTAGCAACTGACAATCTGCTGATTATCTTCTCAGTATTAGTTTGTTTTGCCCGCCCAACATGTCTTTAACCCAAATATATTTATTTTAATATCACACAAGACAACAAAAACCTGCAAATTTTAATATTTGAGAAGCTGAAACCAGAAACGTTTTGGCATTTTTGGTTAAAATTTTTTTCTCCATTATAAATAAAAGACTGAATCGATGTTCAAAGCAGTTGCCAGTTAATTTGGTGTCGATCGACTCCTCAGTGAATTGACTAATCGTTTCCGTTCTAGAGGAAATATTTCTGTCTTCATCCGTGTTTCAATCGTTCATATCGCACAGCCCTGATACGCAACACTCGAATGAGTTGTCCGTGAGTCCAAATGAATGAAAGAAATCTATTCCATTGGTAGGAGAAGTTACGAGAACACACTTCATTGTTTGAGTCTGCAGTGTCTTTTGTCTTCTCTGTCTCCGATGTGCTTATAATAGTTAACTGGCTTCTCCAGCAGCTTATCACCTCAGCTGTTGCGTACGTGTGTGACCTCAGCACACACAAAGAGCATGATCCGACCTGCCCTATCACTGTGTAACACGGGGATGTGTCACAACTGACCTCAGTCACGCAAACATGACAGATTAGGTCAGTGGTGCTCAAACTTTTTTCAATAATGTTCCCCCTTTGAATTGTGTTTTTAAGCCAAGTACCCCCTGACCAGCGATAGATTTACCAAACAGCCATGTCACTGAAAAACATTTAAATGCTGATGGAAAAAGGCGACAAAAAGAAGGAAGTAAGGCAAGAATAGGTGGAAATGGTATCAAAAACATAGAAAACAGCAACAAAAACTTTGTAAAAAGCGACAGACTGTAGACAGTAGAAAGAAGGTAGACAAACTTCAAAAAAGTGACAAAAACCTTGAAGAAGGCGGAATTGATTTTTGAAAAACGACAAAAACTTTGACAAACTTGGAGAAAAAAAGAAGACAGTAGAAAAATGGAAGGAAGGAAGGAAGGGAGGGAGGAAGGAAGGAAGGAAAGCAGGGAGGGAGGAAGGAAGGAAGGAAAGCAGGGAGGGAGGAAGGAAGGAAGGGAGGAAGGAAGGGTGGGAGGAAGAGAGGAAGGAAGGGTGGGAGGGAGGGAGGAAGGAAGAGAGGGAGGGAGGAAGGGAGGGAGGGAGGAAGAGAGGGAGGAAGGAAGGAAGGGAGGAAGGAAGGAAAGAAGGAAGGAAGGAAGGGTGGGAGGAAGAGAGGAAGGAAGGGTGGGAGGGAGGGAGGGAGGAAGGGAGGGAGGGAGGGAGGGAGGGAGGAAGGAAGGAAGGGTGGGAGGGAGGGAGGAAAGAAGGGAGGAAGGAAGAGAGGGAGGGAGGAAAGAAGGGAGGAAGGAAGAGAGGGAGGGAGGGAGGAAGGAAGGAAGGAAGGGAGGGAGGGAGGGAGGGAGGAAGGAAGGAAGGGAGGGAGGAAGAGAGGGAGGAAGGGAGGAAGGAAGGGAGGGAGGAAGGAAGGAAGGAAGGGAGGGAACGAGGGAGGGTGGGATGGAGGAAGGGAGGAAGGAAGGCAAAAACAGGTCCAAAACAGTGACAAAAAGCGACAAAAAAATTAAATTTAAATGACAAACTTCAAAAACAGCAACAAAAACATAGAAAACCTGCTCCCATACCCCCTGCAGTCCTCCAGAGTCCCCCTCGGGGTACACGGACCCCCATTTGAGAACCACTGGATTAGAGGGCTGCAGGTCCCAACACTCAGAGTGTAGGAGTTTACATGTGACCTGCTTATCTGTGTCTACACGTCTCTCAGACTAGGGCTGCAACTAACGATTATTATCATAGTCATCAAAAAGTTATTGATACTGCATTTTGGCAATGTCTGCTTTTCCATAGATAAATATCTGATTTAATTTGTAATACCACCTCACCTTTTGTAGTAACGGCCCAGTGGCTCAGCATTACAGTAAGTTTTCTCAGAATTGTTGCTGTCTTTCTGGTTAAAGAAATTCAGTGTTTCCTCTATCAGGATGGTCCAAAATGATGTTAAAATAGCACAGTAGACCGTTAAAAAAAAGAAACTACGTTAAAATGGTGCCACTCCTAAAGCTATGATCCTAGGATCGCCCCCGATTTCCGCTCAAGTGAAAAAAAAAAGTGAAAAAATTTGATTTGTTTATATAATAACATCAATCTGACACCTTTTCGTTCTTAGTTCTCTGAAGGTATGAAGGCTTTAACTGGAACACGTAAAAAATAATACAATAAAAGCTAAGAGTGCAAAAACAATATTAACTTAACATATCTGAAAAGGAATAGGAAGAAGGATAACTGTATTTAATCCTACCCCTTCTCCACTACTCATTAATGATCATCAGAAAAATGTGGATCAGTGTTTCCCAAAGCCTAAGAGGACGTCCTCAAATGTCTTGCTTTGTCCAAAACTCAAAAGATATTCAGTTTCCTGTCACAGAGGAGAGAAGAAACTAGAAGATATTCACATTTAACAAGCTGACATCAGAGAAATCTTATTTTTTTTTAATAAAAAAATGAACGTACGTCAAAATAGTTGGCGATTAATTTAATAGTTGACAACTAATTGATTCATCGTTGCACCTCTATCTCAGACCCTCCACCGTATTTTGGTAGAGCTTCTTACTTATTTTTAATTGCAAAAAGCTTGAACCGTCCAGACGAGGACCGGCTCCGTCAGGTCACAGGTTCTGAGTGTGATAATCTTCTCTGATCTGGGAGATAAAAGGTCTCGTGGCTCCTGAAAAGGAAGGAAGGAATGAATGTTATCAGCTGGTGTTGTGATTTCCCATCAAACACACAAACTTCCTGGAATATGTTTGCTTCCTTTTCAAAAGGAATCTGCAACGGTGACTTGACAGTGTTGCAAAAGTTTAAAAAAAAAAACTTCAATGAAACAGCCATACTTTGAATACCTCTGACCCATACTATAACTGACCCCTAACTTTGGTTCCTGAACAAGTTCTTTTGTGTTGTACGAAGGATCCCACACGGTTATTTTCTGCTGCAGCATCATAAAAAAAGAAGAAAGGGACGTAAAGACAGTATTTCACAGGCCTTTGACTCAACTCTACACCTTATAGCTCTTAAAATATGCAACAAAACTGACACATTCATATTTATTTCATTTTCCCGTCAAAATGTTTCAGTATGGGGGGGGTTTACAGCTGCTCATTCAAACTGTTGTTAAAACTAAAAGAAGGGAAACCCTGACACCTGGTGGACAGATGGTGTGTGTGTGTGTGTGTGTGTGTGTGTGTGTGTGTGTGTGTCTGTCTACGTGTGTGTGTGTGTGTCTGTTTACGTGTGTGTGTGTTTGTGTGTGTGTCTGTTTTAGGTCTGAACGATTAATTGCATTTTTGATAATATCGCGATATGTTAAAACGCGATTTCCTAATCGCAAAGGCTGCGATTTGGTCACATGACTCGCGAGAGCAAATCAGTCTGCACTCCGCAGAGAAAGCATCAACTAGCACGCTAACGCTACGCCGTACCTGGAGCTGATTTCTGTCATTCAAACAACTCTGAGTTGTAGTTTAAAACTTTTACAGACATTTTAATAAAATGAAGGGTTTTATTCTGGTTTGAGTCCATACGTGCAGGTAATGGATACAGGCACGCAGACCTGAAGGCTCGGTTGGCAACGATTAGCTCTGATTAGCTGTTAGCTCCGGTTAGCGGTTAGCTCCGTTATAAAGATATGAGTGGAGGAGCTGCCACAGAGAGGGGTAACAACCAGACTCTGATAAATGACGTTCGGGGAGCTTTCACAGCAGCGTGGCCGCGGTGTTTCAACAGTTTTATTAGTACAGTTAATCCCACGGCAAGAACACCAGCAACTAGCTAACGTAACGATAGCCTCTCTGAACAAGTACACACGGCAGCACGCAACTTCACGAGGGGGAGGGGCTGGAGGCAGCTCCTCTCTGTGCACTGTAAAAAAAATACACTGTTGTGTGTGTGTGTGTGTATATATACACTATATTTTTACTTTTTTAACTGTCTAGTGTGTAATTGTGTGTTGTTCATACTATAAAATGATTTATTGTTTGTCTTTGTTGAATAATACAGAAGACAAAGAGCTTAAAAAAAAAATCGAATCGCAATATTTGGGAAGAAAATCGCAATTAGATTATTTTCAAAAATCGTTCAGCCCTAGTCTGTTTACGTGTATGTGTCTGTGTTTACGTGTGTGTGTGTGTGTGTGTGTGTGTGTGTGTGTGTCTCTGTTTACGTGTGTGTGTGTGTGTGTGTGTGTGTGTGTGTGTGTGTCTGTTTACGTGTGTGTGTGTGTCTGTTTACGTGTGTGTGTGTGTGTCTTTCTCTGTTTACGTGTATGTGTCTCTGTTTATGTGTGTGTGTGTGTGTGTGTATGTGTGTAAAATATGCAACAAAACTGACACATTCATTTTTCATTTTATTTTCTGGACAAAATGTTTCAGTATGTGGGGGGGGGGGTGAAACTGTCAAACTGTTGTTAAAACTAAAAGAGGGGAAACCCTGACACCTGGTGGACAGATGGTGTGTGTGTGTGTGTGTGTGTGTGTCGTTTTTTTATTTACTGAAAAACAACAACAATTACTTCGTAATATCACGATTACTAAATGAAAAGTTTGAGAATAAAAACTCATGGTGTGTGTGTGTGTGTGTGTGTGTGTGTGCGTGTGCGTGCGTGCAGTCTAACAATGTGCCGGTGGTGCAGCACCCTCACATGACCCACCTCCACCCGCTGCTGTCCTACAGCCCGGAGGCCTTCTCCCCTCAGAGAGCCTCGCCGGGCTTCTCTCCAGACGCAGGTCAGTCCCGCCTCTAAACACTCTACATCTACACTGCTAACACATCGCTTTGGCTACGTTTACTATTTTAAGAAAGTTGCGTATGTTTTGAGAAAAAGTTTAATATATTTTAAGAGAAAAGTCGTACATTTTTTTTTTAGAAAGTTGGAATAATTTGAGAAAGAAAAGTTGAATATTTTGAGAGAAAAAAGTCAAATATTTTTGAAAGAATGAAGCAGAACATTTTGAGTCAGACAGTCCGCTTCCTGTTTACTCTCGGCCCGCACATGCCCAGTGTGTATTCATGGTCATGTGATTTGTGATGTCAGACGTGTTAATATGGACACAGATTAGTTCTGCTACTGGAGCTCAAACTTGTGCGTGGACGGAGATCATTTTTGTCTCAAAACGCCGCTTAACCCTTGTGTTGTCTTCCCGTAGACCGTGCAACTTTTTGTTTTTCTGGGTCAAACTTTTTTTTTGGAACGTTTTTGTCACTTTTCCCGACATTTTTGAAGCTTTTTCCATCATTTTGTCACTTTTTTTCAAATGCTATAAAATTGAATAAAACACCCAAATTCAATGAAAGTAGTGAACTGATCATTTATTTAACTCGTGACAAGCGCTGTAGGAACCATCCACTTTATTTTCTTTTGACAATTTGGTTGAAAGAAACCCAAATTTCTGATACAGAAACCTTTTGAAAATGGGTCAGATTTGATCCGAGGACAACAGGACGGTTAAAAAACGTAGCAGTTTCTACTAGAGATGCACCGATTACAACTTTCTAGGCCGATAACGATTTTCTTTGAGTTAGACCAGCTGATACCGATTTTAGCCGATTCTGATTTCATTTTTTCTAACCACTTTACAGCACACACAAATATGTATTTTCTATCTTTTCTTTAATAGAACATGTGTTGAACAGATAATGGATCACTATAAAATAGAACTATATAAATTACTCCTGGTGTGGGACATTCACACACATCTAAAGAGCAATGTTAGAACCATTTCCTTCTTTTCACATCAATATCAACTAAAGAAATGTGATTTAGGTTTTTGGTGTCGTCCCTCCACGCCCTACTTTCTCCTTGCAGGTGTTCCATATTGCAAACTTGTTATCTTCTGCACACACGCTGAAGAATTCCCAAACAGCTGACATGTTGCAGGTTAATTCACCAGGTTCCTACATGTGGAGAATAGAGCGGACACGCGCTTCACACCGCGAGCGGGTACGCGCCACACACGACGGGAAAGTTGAGAGAAAGGAGAAAGAGAGCGTGCTGTGGCGTCCGTGTGTGCGTGCGTCCTTGAGAACTGTAACTGGTATAACTTATGTTGTCAGTTAATTGGAGCGTTGACCGGCATGAAATCACCATATGTTAGACTGACCTGCCGGTCGCCGGTCATGGCCGAGCACGTGAAAACCGGTCTATCGGTGCATCTCTAGTGTAGACGTAGCCTTACTTTTAAACTCAAACATCACCCACTACCAGATCCACCTGAACAATGAAAGCTCCTGTTGTTAAAATATCAGCTGATGAATGTATCTGTGTGAACAGGAATGTCGAGGACGCCCTGCTACCCGGTCTCTCCCGGAGGCATGGCTCAGATCCCGCACCCCCTCGGATGGCTGTGAGTTAAAAACACCGTAAATGGAAACAAACGTGACCGTTGGAGACGTAGGCCCAACATTTGACTGTTTGTGTGTCTGTGTCTGTGTTTGTAGGCAGGGCCAGGCGATGTATCCCATCGCAGGAGGCTTCTCACCTGCCGCTCTGGCGATGAACGCGTCTATGTCGGGGTGAGTGATGTTTTTCCAACGCCGAATCTAGACGCCTAGATCAATCCCAAATAATTCTGAGCCATTTTCAGAAAAAAGTGCTTGTCAGCAGGGCTGCAACTAACGATTATTTTCAGAGTCGATTAATCTGTCGATTATTTTCTCGATTAATCGATTAGTTGTTTGATCTATAAAAATGTCAAAACATGGTGAAAAATGTGGATCAGTGTTTCCCAAAGCCTAAGAGGACGTCCTCAAATGTCTCGGTTTGTCCAAAACTCAAAAGATATTCAGTTTACTGTCACAGAGGAGAGAAGAAACTAGAAGATATTCACATTTAACAAGCTGGAATCAGAGAAATCTGATTTTCTTTAATAAAAAATGACTCAAACGATTAATCGATTATCAAAATAGTTGGCGATTAATTTAATAGTTGACAACTAATCGATTAATCGATTCATCGTTGCACCTCTACTTGTCAGCCATTAGTCAAAATCACATAAATCTCTAATTTTCAAAAGTTATTGATACTGCATTTTGGCAATGTCTGCTTTTCCATAGATAAATATCTGATTTAATTTGTAATACCACCTCACCTTTTGTAGTAACGGCCCAGTGGCTCAGCATTACAGTAAGTTTTCTCAGAATTGTTGCTGTCTTTCTGGTTAAAGAAATTCAGTGTTTCCTCTATCAGGATGGTCCAAAATGATGTTAAAATAGCACAGTAGACCGTTAAAAAAAAGAAACTACGTTAAAATGGTGCCAGGCACTCCTAAAGCTATGATCCTAGGATCGCCCCCGATTGCCGCTCAAGTGAAAAACTATAAAACTATATAATTACATCAGTCTGACACTTTTTCGGTCTTAGTTCTCTGAAGGTATGAAGGCTTTAACTGGAACACGTAAAAAATAATACAATAAAAGCTAAGAGTGCAAAAACAATATTAACTTAACATATCTGAAAAGGAATAGGAAGAAGGATAACTGTATTTAATCCTACCCCTTCTCCACTACTCATTAATGATCATCAGAATGGCGTCATATTTATATCATATCCTATCTAAACATATTACATAAACACATTTGCTACATATGCATACAGCCACACACAAAAAGGAAAACATACATATATACATTCAGTCACGCCGCTCGACAAAATATAGTCATACTTTCACTCACAGACAAAACTGTCTGGTTCAGTTTTTTAGAATCGTGCCATAATATTTCGTCACCTTCCTAAAATAATGGCCTATGTCATTTTTTCAGGTTTTTCAGAAAACACAAAAAACTAAACGACCTAAGTCACACGCTTGACATAGGCCTTTATACTAAAGGTGTAGAATCACATGACCTATTCAACTGAGGATGTAGGCAATTTTACTAGAGGTGACCAGCACCATGAGGAGATGATTTAGGCAAAAAAAATAATATTGGTCAAAAAATGATTTAGGCCATTATTTTAGGAAGGTGACGATTTAGAGAATAAGGTTGAACAGATTTGAAAGAAAAGTTGCTTATATTGTTAGAAAATTACAAGAACAGTCATAGTTTTATGAGGACAAAAAGGGGAAAACAAAGTAGTAATATTTAGAGAAAAGGGTTGAACATTGATGAGGAAAATGTCAACATTTCGGGACAAAACCTCAGTTTTTTGATCATAATATTTTACAGACAAAGTTTCCGGTTGAAAGTCGTAATATTTCCAAATTTTACTGTTGAAACCTC
The DNA here is from genome assembly GCF_008315115.2 of Sander lucioperca. Classification (NCBI taxonomy): domain Eukaryota; kingdom Metazoa; phylum Chordata; class Actinopteri; order Perciformes; family Percidae; genus Sander; species Sander lucioperca. The sequence goes on from NC_050186.1 coordinate 9,196,154, forward strand.
AGGTTATTTCCCCCCCCCCGCAACAGTATACCTAAGACTGTTGAAACTGCTAAATTTATTAGATCATATATTTAAAGATGAATCGACGATGGAAGTAATCGCTAGTCTCAGCCCTATGAATATGAACTCACTTTATTGATCTGGTGTTAAGCTGAAACATTTGGTGTGTGTGTGTGTGTGTGTGTGTGTGTGTGTGTGTGTGTGTGTGTTTTGGTTGGCAGCCTGATGTCGGGGAACTTCTCTCCGCGTTTGGTGCCGACCTCCCAGTCGTCCATCCCGCACCCGGCCATCGTCCCGCGGGAGGTGAAGCAGGAGCCCGCAGGCAGCAGCCAGCCGGGGTAACAACAGCTCAATTAACAGCTCAATCATTTCACTCCTATCCCTGCACTGTTCACCTTTGCACTACCACCATTACACACACTCTACCATAGCACCTTATCATGGTCATTGCATCACATGGTCAGTCCATACCAGACCTTTGTAATCACTTCACAAATTATTTCTCTGAGTGATTTTTATGTATGTGAGATATATGTGTGTGTATGTGTTTGTTGTGTTATGATTGGCTAAGCTACTGGATGCCTAAAACTTCCCTCGGGATGAATAAAGTATCTATCTCTCTCTCTATCTGTCTATCTATCTATCGTTCTCTCTCTCTCTCAACATGAAACACCCCCGAAATCACCATCACCAAACCCACCAGACTCCATGTAAATAATCAGGACTTTTAGTGTGTATAGAGCCAGCATATTTCCACCAGACTCCATGTAAATAATCAGGACTTTTAGCGTGTATAGAGCCAGCATATTTCCACCAGACTCCATGTAAATAATCAGGACTTTTAGCGTGTATAGAGCCAGCATATTTCCACCAGACTCCATGTAAATAATCAGGACTTTTAGCGTGTATAGAGCCAGCATATTTCCACCAGACTCCACGTAAATAATCAGGACTTTTAGCGTGTATAGAGCCAGCATATTTCCACCAGACTCCATGTAAATAATCAGGACTTTTAGATTTATTTTGTTTCTGTCGACTTTTATTGAAGTGTGTTTTACAATGATAAAAGTAGTGATTATTTACATGGAGTCTGGTGTAGTTTCAGGGCTGTTTCATGTCAGACCTTTTAGTTTAAAGACTAAGAGCCTTTTTGTTTAGTTATTCACATGAACACAATCTTAACATGTAGAAAACATTGTGAAGGTTAGCTTTATTTATTTGTTTAAATGGTTGCTGTGCCAGAATACGCCAGCAGAGGGCAGTGCTGTTTTAAGAGTTAGGTGTGAGTGTTGCCATCTCAACACTTACTGCCAGTTGTGCTTTGATTCTGAAGTAAAAAGTAATAGAACCACATTGTATAAATACTCTGCGACAAGTAAAAGTCCTGCATTTAAAATCTGAAAACTAACTAAAATTTTTATTTTGTTTCTGTCGACTTTGAATTAGGGATGCACCGAATCCATAGCCTAGAAATCTAGACCACCCTAGCGGCAGCAAATGTAATTTGCAGCCAGGGTCAGTCTAGCCACTCTCTGTTGGCTTGCAAGCTGGAAAAACTGCAAGCTGTTTACTTCATTAATGTGTTTACTGTGTTAATGGCCTGAGGATGGGAGGAGGATTCGGTATCCGGTTTCGGCAGAATCTTAACCAGTGGTTTTGGTATTCGGCCGGACCCCAAAAATCTGGATTCGGTGCATCCCTACTTTAAATTAAGTGTGTTTTACGATGATAAAAGTCCTGATTATTTACATGGAGTTAGGGGTGGTACGGTTCATGAAAAAACATCCGAACCGCTCGGTTCGCTTGGTTCGTCAGTCCACTGTTAACGTGCACTAACCTCTTAACTGCCGCAGTGCCCACTTTACACACCTATGTTAAAACACCTACTGGAAACGACGAGGGGGAATGAGCGTGACGAACGCAACACATGGCAGCTGATTGGACGAACGCGTCACGTGGTTCTTGTGCTCCCGAATTTCAAAACAGACTCTAACACCGTCTCGTTCTGAATACGATCTCGTATTTTACGAAAATAGTTCACTGAAACGTGTTTCTGAAAACATTTTAAGAGAGAAATAGGCCGTACAGTTGCTGAATTTGTCTGCTTTTTTTATCGACAAAGTTCAGTTTAAAAGATTTTCATCAGATTTTGAGAGGCGCCGAGCTGACCGCTCCTCAGGTGGAGTGCTGCTGCTGCAGGTCACGTCACGTGTAGAGATGTCAGGTGGAGAGATGAGGAAGACTGTAGAGATGTCAGGTGGGAGAGATGAGGAAGGCTGTAGAGATGTCAGGTGGGAGAGATGAGGAAGGCTGTAGAGATGTCAGGTGGGAGAGATGAGGAAGGCTGTAGAGATGTCAGGTGGAGAGATGAGGAAGGCTGTAGAGATGTCAGGTGGAGAGATGAGGAAGGCTGTAGAGATGTCAGGTGGGAGAGATGAGGAAGGCTGTAGAGATGTCAGGTGGAGAGATGAGGAAGGCTGTAGAGATGTCAGGTGGGAGAGATGAGGAAGACTGTAGAGATGTCAGGTGGAGAGATGAGGAAGGCTGTAGAGATGGAGGATGCTCCAGCGTCGTATATAGTCTGGTGTGTGGGAACATTTTGGATTTCATGTTACCTATGATGACAGCAGAAATCAAACAATAGATAGAACTGCCACTGTGTGCATGTATTGTGCAACATGCATTCAATATGCTAATTTTAGCTATATATCATATGCTGAAGTATATTTCTGGAGTGTTAAAGATTAAAAGAAAAAATAACAACCGTACAGAACCGAAAACTGTGACCCTAAAACCGTGATACGAACCGAACCGTGGGTTTTGTGAACCGTACCACCCCTACATGGAGTCTGGTGGAGTTTGGTGATGGTGATTTCAGGGCTGTTTCATGTTAAACTAAAAGGATGTTACTCTTTAACTAAAAGGTCTATCTCTGTAGGGATCCTTTCATAATGTTGTCACACACTTAGAATAATAATCTGAGTCTGTCAGCATTTCCCCCTTTTTACTGCATTGATGCTGCTTATCTCACTGCGTCTGTCAGCAATGGTGACACGTTGTCGTCTCTTTGTGTAGAAGGTCTGACGTCCAGCAGGAGAAAGAAGACGAGAGGAAACCGCACATCAAGAAGCCGCTGAACGCGTTCATGTTGTACATGAGGGAGGAGCGGCCCAAAGTGGTCGCTCAGTGCAAAGTTAAAGAGAGCGCCACCATCAACCAGATCCTGGGACAGAGGGTCAGTCTCTCAACGTGTGTCTGTGTGTGTGTAACTATGTGTGTGTGTGTGTGTGTGTGTGTGTGTGTGTGTGTGTGTGTGTGTGTGTGTGTGTAACTGTCTGTGTGTGTGTGTAACTGTCTGTGTGTGTGTGTGTGTGTGTAACTGTCTGTGTGTGTGTGTGTAACTGTGTCTCTGTGTGTGTTTAGCTGTGTGTGTAACTGTTTGTGTGTCTCTCTGTGTGTGTGTGTGTGTGTGTGTGTGTGTGTGTGTGTAACTGTGTGTGTAACTGTCTGTGTGTGTAACTATTTGTGTGTCTCTGTCTCTGTGTGTTTAGCTGTTTGTGTGTCTCTGTGTGTGTGTGTGTGTGTGTGTGTGTTTAACTGTTTGTCTGTGTGTGTAACTGTTTGTGTGTCTCTGTGTGTGTATGTGTTTGTGTAACTGTGTGTCTCTGTCTCTGTGTGTGTGTGTGTGTGTGTGTGTGTGTGTGTGTGTGTGTGTGTGTGTGTAACTGTGTGTGTGTGTGTGTGTGTGTGTGTTAGTTATCTGACGGTGTGATGTGTTTTGTGTCCACAGTGGCACTCTCTGTCCAAAGAGGAACAAGCCAAATATTACGAACTGGCTCGTAAAGAGAGACTCCTGCACTCCAAACTGTACCCGGGCTGGTCAGCCAGAGACAACTACGTGAGTCCCGCTGCTCGCAAACGCCGCACACCACCGCACCTTTACATCCGTCTGCGTCAGCTGATAACACACGTTTGTTTGTTTCTGTGTGTGTGTGTGTGTAGGGTAAGAAGAAGAAGAGGAAGAGGGCGAAGAGTGAAACTCAGTTCGAAGGTAAGACGATGCTGCTCGAAGACGAGATATATATATATATATATATATACACATTTTTTTTACCTTTATTTTTACAGGCAAGTCATTAAGAACTGGTTCTTATTTACAACGTCGGCCTGACAAGCACTGAGGGAAAGGGACGGAGGGCTAGATAAGAAATACATTAGAAATACATACAGTTTAGAAATTACATAAAATACAATTTGAAATACTACACAGAAACACACACTTATGACGAGATAAGTGCACACAGGTACATGGGTGAGGAAGAGAGGGAGAAACCATTCAAATATTTAGCTGGAAAAAATTATTATGTAGAGAAGCAACTGCATACAGTATGTCCGTGAACAAGGACGATATGATGGTTTTGAAGGATGAAATGGAAATTAGTTTGTCCAGTTTGAGAATCTTTTGCAGAGCGTTCGGGTCGCGAGCGGCAGCAGATTGACAAAGATGCGAGACCAGAGTAGGGTTGGGCGGTATCCAAATTTTGATACCGTCAAACCTCCTCCCTATTTTACCGCGGTATACGGTATTACCGTGACTAATTAAAAATGATGACGTAAGGCTCAGACGGCGTCACCAAACTGCTGGCTTGGTCACCGTTAGGAAACTGAATACCAAACACTAATACTGAAACAATAATAACATAACAACAACTTACAAAAAAACCCGACTTTCTCCTCCACACTGTCACGTGATGACAACCACACATAATTACATACATTATATTTAATATTTAATCCTTGTCTCCTGTATAAGTGCATTGCATTTTTTTTTTAATGACGGTATTTATGGAGAAAAGCCAGGAAAAAGCCAACTCAAAGAAATCCAGATTTCGACAATTATGTTGCTCTACCTCCTGACTTTGCGCTGTCCCCAAACGGCAAAATATGGGTTCCCTTTGAATTTGCAACCTGATTTGCATACTGTAGTTCTTCACGTTTGTAAGGATGCCCAACATGTCCATATCTACTGTGGAATTATGGAGAAAAGCCAGAAAAAAGCCAACTCAAAACAAATCCAGATTCCGACAATTATGTTCCCGTATTACCGTATTACTGCCCAACCAGAGGCAGAGTTGGTTTTGGGAATGCCATAAAGAATAGACTCCTACAGGAATGAATGTTTGGGAAAGTTGTATTTAGGAGCTATTTGTGTCAGAACAGCTGAGATAAACAATGTTTAGTTGCTGCTACAGCGGCTGTTTGAATACCTTCGCACGGCGACCGCCTTTCTGACGAGTGTGTTCTGTGTGTGTGTGTGTTCCTCAGATCCTGAACAGGACTTCCCGCTGCAGCTGAAGAGACCTCGCGTTCCTGCTGACGAGACGCCTCACACGCACGCTCCGCTCCCGCAGCAGACCGCACACACACACACGCACGCCCACTCGCACACGCAGCCCCGCTCGCACCTGTCCCAGCCGCACACCGTCTCCCACCTGACGCACACACACCTGTCCCAGGCCAGCCCGGCCTCCTCGCTGGACTCCCCGGCGACGCCGACCACGGCACTGGCGTCGCCCGGCGCTCCGGCGCCGACGCACACCGAGCACGCGCACGCCTCGGCGTACGGCGGCGGGCACACGTCGCCGTACGCCGAGCAGCTGCAGCCGCTGTCCCTCACCACCAAACCCCACCGGACGGCGCTTGCGCTGAGCCGCGGCGCGGCCGCCGCCGTCACATCCGGACCCTCCACGCCGACGTCGTCCTGCGGCACCCCGGGCTCCTCGCCCCACACGGCTCCCCCCCGGTGTTCCCCCCCGCCCCCACCCGCTCCTACCTCCGCTCACCAATCAGCGGCGAGCTCACACGGTGCCTTCACTCAGTCGCAGGCGTTCGCACGCCGAAGAACCAATCAGCTGTGAGGATCGGCTTTCACTCTGAATCATCACATCCAATGAAAACAAACAAACAGTGACATCACAGACACAGTTGGACGTGATTTGTACCTCTTTTTTAACGCTGTAAATACACTTTCTTTTTTTTTTCTTTTTTTTTTAACTTTTTTTATAGTCGTATCACGTTTTTATATTAGTATGAAAAGGACAAATAATTGGTCAATATTTGACTGCATCTATAACTTCATGAAATGTATTTTTTTGTCACTTTTTTCTAATTCCTTCCTATGAATGATCAACCTGTAATTTGAAAAGCGAGGTGTGGCACGAGGGCTTGTTTGTTCCAAATGTGTTTATTTTTATTCTTTTTTTCCACCTGGTAGTTGTTGAGTGTAACTGTGTTTCCTGGTTCCTCCTCTGTGTTAATAAATCTTCACTGAGTTCTGACACGCTGCCTGTGGGATGATGGGAGTTGTAGTTCTTCTGGAGAGCTTTGGGCTGCATGTGCATCGCGTTCAGGGTCCAAAATCAACGCTCGAAATAAACCAAGAGCCCATTTTAGGAAGTGGAAACCATCCAAATCAACTTTCTTTATCTTTCTGTCTCTTTCTTTATCTTTCTGTCTTTCTGTCCCTTTCTTTCTTTCTCTTTCTGTCTTTCTTTCTGTTTCCTTCCTTTCTCTTTCTTTCTGTCTCTGTTTTGTTTTTCTGTCTCTTCCTTTCTGTCTTTCTTTGTCTCTCTTTCTGTCTCTTTCTGTCTCTTCCTTGCTGTCTCTTTCTGTCTCTTCCTTTCTGTCTCTTTCTGTCTCTTCCTTGCTGTCCCTTTCTTTGTCTCTTTCTTTCTGTCTTTCTTTCTGTCTCTTCCTTGCTGTCTTTCTTTCTGTCCCTTTCTTTCTATCTCTTTCTTACCCTTTCTGTCTTTCTCTCTTTCTGTCTCTTTCTTTCTGTCTTTCTTGACGAGTCAATCTGAGTAAACCTAGTCCTTCCTTCTTTCTAATGTCTTTTTCCAGGTGTTTGTCACCTCTTTCTATCAGCGTTTTTATTCAACATCTTTATTCTTCCTCTTTATAGAGACTCTTTTAAAGAGTCTCTAGAGACTCTGGAAGTATTCAGATCCTTTACTGCAGTAAAAGTACTAATACCACACTGTAAACATACTCTGTTACAAGTTAAGTCCTGCGGTGATAATGTAACTTACTTAAAGGAAAATGTAGTTAAAGTAATAAACGTAAATGATCTCATTTTGGAAACTGGAAACGATCCGTCAACTTTCTCTTTCTGTCTTTCTTTCTGTCTGTCTCTTTCTTTCTGTCTGTCTTTATTTTTGTCCCTTTCTTTCTGTCTCTCTTTCTGTCTTTCTTTCTAAAAGTCTGTAAGCATCCTCAGGAAAATGTAGTTAAAGTATTAAAAGTAAAGAAGAATCCTCCCGTTGTAGAAAGAGTAAATCAGTCCCTCCAGAAAAACGCGATTATGCGATCGCATAATTCAACGCATAATCAGCCAAAGTCTGCATATTTCAAATAAGCCGCACTTTCGCCGCATAAATTGCCGATTTCCGCGCAAAATATGCGGAGCTTGCATGATTTCATAATCCCCACATTTTCGTTGCAAAAAAGTCACATATCTTAGCAGAAAGTTGAAAAATGTTGCATTTACTTCACACAAGAGCAGCCATTTACCTCTGTTGCCATGGGAATGTTATGAAGTGACGTAATTACGCAACGTGAACATCATCGAAAAGCTGCAAACCCCGCGATGAAGCCACGGTGAAACCGCAGTTTTTGCAAGTTCCCACAATTTCATCGCATAAAATTGCATAAATATCCTGCATATTCCATCGCATTTTTTAAGAAAACGTGCCGCATAATCAAGGAGTTTTGCCCAAAACAATCACAAAAAAACTCAGCATTTTTCTGGAAGGACTGGTAAAGGATCAGTTGTGTGTTGAACGGTCTGATCGTCTCAGCTGGACCTGGAGGCTGTTTGGAGCGGAGGATTAATCCACGTTTGATGCTCTAGTGAGGATTTGTGGTAGCAATGTTGAGGCAGAATTTGTCCTTATTGTTTTAACTTTGATTTAATCCTCTTGTTTCTTCACTTTGAGCTTCACCCCTCTGTAAGAAAGGTGCTTTTTAAAATAAAGTTTGTTCCTAATATTAGTATCCCTACAGCGACTCAAGCTTTACTGAGCTTTGACTGGAGCTATACTCACATTTATATCTCGTTTAATAGTTTTGTATTCTTGTGAGTGTAAAAGCAGCGTAATAATAATAATAATAATCTATGCCGGGCTGAAAGAAGCCACACTGCCTGAGTGTCTTCCATGGGCAGAACCCAATATCTGTTCCTAAATGTGTAGGCCTACATAGAGTTCTACTATGGAGGACAGAAAGGGTATTTCTTTTGTGCTCTTTATTATAAAAAATAGTATCAATGGGCTCCTTAGCAAAAAGACATGTTAGCCAAAATAAAATCAAGCATAACTTTAAGCATGACTAGTCTCAGAATTAAAAAGGCTATGTTAACTGAATATGCTGGCGTGTGGAGCTTGTGACTATTGTGCAAGCGCGCAGCTGAGAAGGCAGTGTCGCTGTCAAATCCATCCCTGGGAAAAGTAACATGCTGAATTGAAAATGGAACTAAGTTTCGTTACCAAATTTTCAGAAGTAGCACGTTACGCTACTTTTTACCCGGAAAAAAAGTAGTTGCACACAAAACTGCTTACCGTGGTGAAGTTAGTTTGATGTTGGATATTCGACAGATATTCGGATATAGAGTGCGGATCGGGCCGCATTTTTCTGTCAGAGCCCGGCCCGCGTCCAACAGATATTTATGTCTGAGCCCGACAGTTAAAATCTCATTTTTTTCCTCATACTAATGACACATGTATGTTTGTTTGTGTGGAAAGCTTTTATGAAGCAGCTGTAGGAAGGCATTCAGAAATGTCAACAGATGAGGTCATCGGCTCACACGGGGGAACAAGAGCACGTTACCACAGGCGCACATCTACATAATAAGCTTTTTTAAATTTAAAATGTTCAATGCCTTATCGCGCTGATGTGACTGAGCCCGACCCGGATACCAACATAATTACAATAACATTCTAAATATCTGTCCGAACCTGGCTCGGTTCGGGTATCCATCCTTCATTTCCAGTTCTTCAGCAGTTCCTGCTGTGCTTTCACTCAGTCTTGGCAGAAAACAATACGACACCCATTTGCTCCTAACTTCATTTATTTCCAGTAGCTTGTATATCAGATGTTCTAAACACCCCAGGCCAATGCAGAGCTGTTCTGCTATGTAGTAATTATCAGACACACCTCAATAAAATATATTTTTTACCAACTATTTTATTCAGTTGTCAAAAGAATCCCATTAATTTCCTATTGAAAACGGCTTTTTGCTCAATAACTTCTATTGTATGAGACCCAAACACCCCAGACCAATGCAGACCTGTTCTGCAACGTGGTATAAATAAGACACACCTCACTATGAATTAATATTTTGCACCAGACAGCACCGATTAAATATTAAAAACACGTATTAAAGATTTGAGTTGGATTTTACAAGGTGTTTATGGAACAAGTATCACTAAGTACAAGGGCAAATAACAGCTGGATTTAATCTTGTGAAAAAGTGTGCGTGAGGCATATCAATACTTGAAAATATTACAAGTAATCGTTTTTCGCATTTACTTTCTGCAGTCTGACTTCAGTTCACCACCTCACCATCTGCGTCGCCAATTCCTATTTTGTCTCCAAAATGTGCGTACGCATGGGTCAGAGTTTGCGTGGAGGACCGCACGTTCTCCCGTCCTTTGTTTTTTATAAACCACAACCTTTGCGTGGGAAGCGGCGTACGCACATTTTCAGCCCCGTTTTGTGCGTACGCCACTTTATAAATGAGACCCCAAGACAAGGTAGGTGGCGAAAAAGGTGAGTATTTATTAGAGATGGTCCGATACCAGTTTTTGCTTCCTGATACCAATTCCGATACCTGAACTTGCGTATCGGCCGATACCGAGTACCGTGAGTACTGATACCAGTGTGTCATATATTTTATTATGTTTTAACAGCTGTATACTACTATCTCTGTATGGATGATATGATGTATAACAGCTGTATACTACTATCTCTGTATGGATGATATGATGTATAACAGCTGTATACTACTATCTCTGTATGGATGATATGATGTATAACAGCTGTATACTACTATCTCTGTATGATGATATGATGTATAACAGCTGTATACTACTATCTCTGTATGATGATATGATGTATAACAGCTGTATACTACTATCTCTGTATGATGATATGATGTATAACAGCTGTATACTACTATCTCTGTATGATGATATGATGTATAACAGCTGTATACTACTATCTCTGTATGATGATATGATGTATAACAGCTGTATACTACTATCTCTGTATGATGATATGATGTATAACAGCTGTATACTACTATCCCTGTATAGATGATATGATGTATAACAGCTGTATACTACTATCCCTGTATGGATGTGATATTATTTCTATCTTTGTTGTCGGTCTGGCTCAGGTTAACGCCCCAGAACTTTCTTTAAGTCTCCAGTTTGACAGTCAGTTATAACGGAAAAAGAACATAAATAAACTACTTTAACGTAGATTTTCTTTAGGGCTTTATTACGTGGTATCAGATCGGTGCATAAACTCCAGTACTTTCCGATACCGATACCAGCGTTTTAGGCAGTATCGGAGCCAGTATTGGAACATCTCTAGTATTTATTGAAGAACACAGGTAATGCCAAACGTGGACACAGGTGAGTCCTGGTGATGGGGTGAGTGGGTTGGAAGGGGAGAGCTGGGAAACAGGAATCTTGGTGGTCCGATATGGTTGGAGGTTCAGGTTGCCAGGCAGAGGTGGAGAGAATTTCCCAGGTGAAACTGCAGACAAAGCAACAGGAATCAGTTTAGCAACAAACAAAAGCAACAGAGCAGCAACACTAACTATCAAAAGGATTAAGCTGACATGCAAGCACAACATACTGGTTAGGCTAACAATCCGGCAGGGAATGGATGTCAGACTCAAGGAGGAGGGTTCATGACAATTACTCTGCGCAGGGAGTAACTAAGTAAAGTAATGCATTACATTTTTTAGAAGTAACGAGCAATATGTAATAAATTACTTTTTTGAGTAACTTCCCCAACGCTGTTGACATACCAGTTAAACTTAAGTGTCCTACCAAATGACAAAATCATGTACATGAATAAATCATTAATTACTTTTTCAATTCCACAGCTCCAGTGTGATAAATGTGACCGGTGGTTCCATACCCTGTGCTTGAAAATGGACAAGAAGAAGTTAGAGGAAGTCAAGAAAAGGCAACGGCTGTGTGTGTTATGCCGATGACAAGGTTGAGGAAAAAACTATTTCCATTAGAAAGTAATGGATTTTCTTTCTTTTCAAATATAAGCAAGCAATGTGGGGGTAAAGTAGTTTGACAGGCTTGGGCTTGCCTTTGGCCTTTCGTTTGGCTTGGCATTGCCTTTGGCCTGGATTGTCTTAGTTTTGGTTTGTTTGTGTTTGGGTTCGGTTTCTTTTAGTTTGAACTGGTGGTGGCACTAAAGCATTCAATGTAGGGGCACATCATTTGCTGTCAGAGATTGGGACATTGTGGCTTGTCCAAGTGCCAGCATGTCAATTCATTGCTGTTTGATGGCTTCGCCGCCATATTTTATAGCCTCTCATGGGCAAATAAACTTGGTATTGAACAATCTGACAAATAACTTTTGTGTGGCTTGGTCTAAAGATCATCTGTGTCAGGTTTTGTTTTTTATTACAGGAAGGTCTGAAGCAAAAATATAGGTAAGTTAGGTCATGACCGAAAGAACGAGATCCAGGGTACAAGCGGCCGAAATGGGTTTCCTCAGGAGGGTGGCTGGCGTCTCCCTTAGAGATAGGGTGAGAAGCTCGGAGTAGAGCCGCTGCTCCTTCGCATCGAAAGGAGCCAGTTGAGGTGGTTCGGGCATCTGGTAAGGATGCCCCCTGGGCGCCTCCCTAGGGAGGTGGTCTAGGCACGTCCAGCTGGGAGGAGGCCTCGGGGAAGACCCAGGACTAGGTGGAGGGATTATATCTCCAACCTGGCCTGGGAACGCCTCGGGATCCCCCAGTCGGAGCTGGTTAATGTGGCTCGGGAAAGGGAAGTTTGGGGTCCCCTGCTGGAGCTGCTACCCCCGCGACCCGTTACCGGATAAGTGGAAGAAGATGGATGGATGGATGGACATTGGGTAAGTTAACATAATTAAATGGTCAATGAAAAACAGAGCAACAAAATGCTGAATGAAACAATGCTTTGTTGTCCTTAGAAATTCTGCTGATGCCCCTGGTGGAAGGTATAAAGCAAAAATCAGTTTTCTGGAATCTGGAAGAAGGGTGTTATTTAAAAAGTGTAAATGAAATACAGGGTTCCTATGCAGTCTTGAAAAATATGGAAAAGTATGGAATTTGATTTTAGCGTTTTCCATGTCTGGAAAATTATCGAAAAAGGAAAATATGGTTTGGAAAAAGTTTCCCACACCTCCATATTCTGATTTGCTCCGCCATAGTTTCATCACACACCAAATATTTTTTGACACTGCTTACTGACAATAAGGCTACTTTCTTCGCATTGTGTTCTACTACTGATTTTATGTAGTTAGTTGATTTCGGTATTGGTCTTAATGATGACCAGCTCGATCAATTTCTAACTGGAATGCTTTAGATTAGGCCTACCTTGTGTGTGCTTAAAGGTCCCATGGCATGAAAATGTCCCTTTATGAGGTTTTTTAACATTAATATGAGTTCCCCCAGCCTGCCTATGGTCCCCCAGTGGCTAGAAATGGTGATAGGTGTAAACTGAGCCCTGGGTATCCTGCTCTGTCTTTGAGAAAATGAAAGCTCAGATGGGCCGATCTGGAATCTTCCCTTTATGACGTCATAAGGGGAAAGACTTCAGATACAGTATTAGGGGACCACTAAGGTCTATATAAAGAGACTTCAGATGTTGGATGTTAAAAAAGTGTGCGCCAATGTCCACGGCGTTAAAAATAATTGAGTATGGAAAAACTATGGAATTTTGAAATGAGAAATGTGTAGGAACCCTGGAAATATTAGGTGCAAAAAAATACCATTCATTAATTAAATAACCAAAAATTACCCATATACCAGAAAGGTTCTGCATTGGTCTGTGGTGTTTGAGTCCCATAACATGGAAGCCATTGAACAAAAAGCCGTTTTCCATATGAAAGGAATGGGATTCTTTTAAAAATTTAAATAAAATAGGAGGTGCAAAATATTAATTCATAGTGAGGTGTGTCGTATTTATACCACGTTGCAGAACAGCTCTGCATTGGTCTGGGGTGTTTGGGTCTCATACAATAGAAGTTATTGAGCAAAAAGCTGTTTTCAATAGGAAATTAATGGGATTCTTTCGACAACTCAATTCTTTCAAAAACTGAATAAAATAGTTGGTAAAAAATATTATATTGGTAACACTTTACTTAAGGTATCGACATAATCGTGACATGACACTGTCATGAACGTGTCATAAACGTTATAAACAAGTCATAAACGTTTATGACTTCTGTCATTAAGTGTCATTCGGTTTTTGTCATGACAAGTTGACATTGTTTGGGTTGTCTTGATTATGACAACTTGACATTAATCAAAGTGACATTACCAGAAGTTGTCTTGGTCATGATAAGTAATGTCACTTTGATTAATGTCAAGTTGTCATAATCAAGACAACCCAAACGATGTCAACTTGTCATGACAAAAACCGAATGACACTTAATGACAGAAGTCATAAATGTTTATGACTTGTTTATAACATTTATGACACGTTCATGACAGTGTCATGTCATAGTTATTACAGTGTCATGTCACGATTATGTCGCTACCTTCAAGTAAAGTGTTACCACTGCATTGGCCTGGGGTGTTTAGAACATCTGATATACAAACTATTGGAAATAAATGAAGTTCAGAACGTTATTGACGGTCCCTAGGTAAAAACCAAGCAGTTAGGAGCAAATGGGTGTCGTACTGTTTTCTGCCAAGACTGAGTGAAAGCACAGCAGGAACTGCTGAAGAACTCGAAAAGAATATCCGAATATCTGTCGAATATCCAACATGAAACTAACTTCACCATGGTACACTGCTTGAATTTTACTTAAGTAGAACTCATTTTATCCAGATGGTAAAAATCTGTAAATGCATCCGTCTCAAAGATAATAGGCCTATTAAATATAAATGTAGGCATTAATTAAGTGATGAAATTTCCATTTCTGGCGCTGGTTAACATGTTTTCAGGCTGATAGAAAGCTTTTATAATAAACATGCAGTGTGCACACAGAAACAAATGCTTTACACCTCAACTCCAGTTGACGACAGGTCAGCACGACAAGTTTGTGCTAAAACTTCCATTTTTGAAACAAAGTGGATTTAATTTCGGTGCTGGGAGCACCGTGGATCCTCTGAAACCACTCGCCAGTGTTTTCATATCTGAAGGAGAAGGAAACAACGTTTTTCTTCTCAAGTCGACTCTAGCTCCCTTCCTTCTGCTCTTTTTGGAAGGAAAGCTTCCTCTGATCTGCTGACGAGCAGACATGGACCCCCGTTTCTTTCGTGGAAACCTACGGACAAACGGACTGAACACACAGTAAGAAGGCTTACGTCTGGGCAGAGATAAATAGTGTGTTTTATTAATGAGTAATTTGCTATTGCTGCTACTTTGTGTTACCATTAATGTGATCTGATTAATACAGCGCTACTGCTGCGCGTGTAATGTATTAATCTAGGATTGTGACCGCTGAGTCAAATCTATTCTGTGAATGTACTCTGATCACGGTGCATTGTTGATATGTTGTGTTGAATATGTAGCTAGCTTGTTCAGGCTGTAAATGCTACTTTCTGCTTCTCCCACTGCTGAGGAGTTTTAGGTACTGTTAGATCCAAGTATATATATATATGTATTTATATATATATATATATCTTTCTTTCCTACTTCTCTAACCTTTCTCTCACACACACATATATGAACACATAGCTAGTTACATACACGTGCTAAGGTGAACAGCTGGCCAACAGCTAGTCACGTAGCTAGCTACAGAACGCACACTGCTTAACAACTGCGCTCCTCAGGGTGTCCCTTTTGTGTCAACCATACGGTAGCCTGAATGAGCTAACGGCTAATCTTGGGCCTAGCCTAGCAATACCGCCCTCTTGGGGTGAAACAGTTTTGTGCAGCTCACAAGAGTAGCCATTTTTGTAGTCTTTGGCTGGACTACACCTCGTCACCCCTACTCTTTCACACTCACTCTCTCTCTCACACACACACACACACACACACACACACACACACAGAGGGTCTCCCCACATGCTGGTTTGTTTTTGCTTTGTTTTGTTGTACTTAAAATAAACGTATATTGGTTTTAATTGATCAAAGGATTATTGATTGGCCATTGATAATTTTGAAGTTAATAAATTCTACTATACTTTAATTAGCAGTTGTTTGTGATTATTTGTATATTATTGTATTAATTGCTGGTTAAACACAGGTCAGTGCTCGGATTTCACCCTTCCACTGACAAATGAGACTATTCCACAGTTCAATATTGGCCCCTGAAGTTTCAGGGTGGTGCCCCGTTTTGATTGTTTGTTGATTTGATAAAGTTATTAATAACCATATTCATAACTTTATTAATATTGATAAACATCTTTGATAATATGCCAATAATTGAATCTGTACACCTACGAGTACCCAACATTGAGGATGACTCATTTTCCCTCCTACACCTGAAGAGAGACAGAAACCGTTTCTATAAGTCCTATAACATAGGTAGAAACTGTCTGATGTTTCTTTCTATAAGTCCTATAACATAGGTAGAAACTGTCTGATGTTTCTGGTTCTATAAGTCCTATAACATAGGTAGAAACTGTCTGATGGTTCTGGTTCTATAAGTCCTATAACATAGGTAGAAACTGTCTGATGTTTCTGTTTCTATAAGTCCTATAACATAGGTAGAAACTGTCTGATGTTTCTTTCTATAAGTCCTATAACATAGGTAGAAACTGTCTGATGTTTCTGGTTCTATAAGTCCTATAACATAGGTAGAAACTGTCTGATGGTTCTGGTTCTATAAGTCCTATAACATAGGTAAGGTTGCTGCGGGGAAATGAAACAAAGTTGAAGTTATTTTAAAACCTTCAAAGATTTGGCTCTTTAACTCTCATTTAGTCTTCATGTTTGTTGCTGAGAGCTGATTGTTCAGATCACAATTTTTTGACAGAGATCAGCTGTCAATCAATCATTCTGGGCGGTACTTTGACATCTTGTCATTAGTTGTTGTGTAAATGTTGAGTTTCTTTAGGCGGCGCTCCTTCCTGTGTCTGTTTTGAAACCTGAAAACTTCTCTGAGCTCTAAATGTTTGATGAATATTTGTATTGATGTATTTGTACGAGGCCTTAGAAATATCTGTGAATTAGAACAAAACGGGTCTTTTTTAGTATGCCAAAATAATAATAAAAGGATCGGAAAAAAAGGAAAAGAAGTGTTTGGTCATTGATTAAAATCCAGTTCTTTATTTCGGGGTGGATGCATCAAATCCTTTTCAAGTGGGGAATCTGCACAAAAAATAGATACGACTTAAAAATAACTGAGGCAATTTTCCTGCTGAAACACCACAAAGTACAGTGTTCATATTTAGAGTCAGTCAGTCTCTGTCCTTTCAACTTTCCTCACTAAAACTGCTCCGTCACAGAGAAATGAGCAGACTTCTCAGTAATGTGTGTGAGATTGTTTCAATAGAGAAACGTGCATCAGTCGCTGCAGTAAAAAGTAAGTAGCACTTTATTTACAGAGTATTTTTAAAAACACATTTACAAAGTTCTTTTCACACACATGCACAATACATATGAAGATATAAACATAAATTACAAAATACAAGTTCATGTAAAATACTGCATGACGGGGGTGTAGCCGTTTACACGAAGGCTAGTGTAAAAAGTGCAGAAGATCAGTAATTTATCAGCAAACGAGTGCTGGGTCATCTGGAGAAACACACCTGAGGGAGACGTGCAGAGAGATTGCACAGTGTCGTTTCCCAGCACAGAAGGAAAAGGAGGAAGTTAAGTAACACTGCGAGACGTAAACACACGTGATCCTTCGACATGTAACAGCCTGCAGAGGGAAGTTCATATACGGTCGGACAGGTGTGTCTGCAGTTTCACAGCTGTGCTGGGAGGGTTTGATCTGCAGAGACAGACACACAGAGACAGACAGAGACATAACGTCGGTCAGAGACACACAGAATCTAATGTCTTGACAGAAATTGAATAGATACTTGGGTTAAAATTACAGATGGACCCAATGTCTCTTATTCTTGGTCTCCCTGCTAGATATGTAGTGTTAAAAACCAGAGACTCTTCTGTATTCTTACATATGCAGCTAGGAAGAATATATTATTGCAGTGGATTAGTGACAAACAGCCAACTGTTAAGGGCTGGCATGAAGTGCTGTTTGATTTAGTACCTCTGGAATACCTGACATGTGGGATACATTCCAAATCAAACCAATTTTATAAAGTTTGGGAACCTTATCTGAATTATTTGGACCCCATTGTCGCTGACATTATGTTACGGGGATTTTCTGAAAGGTCATAAGAGAGAGTACTTTGCTGTGTATGTTTTCTTTCCTCTTCATTAATTTTTATTGTATGTGTGTAACTGAGCCCATGTTGTATTTTGGTGTTGTGTTTTTGGATGTGTGTTTGTTCCTCAGATCCTGAACAGGACTTCCCGCTGCAGCTGAAGAGACCTCGCATTCCTGCTGACGAGACGCCTCACACACACGCTCCGCTCCTGCAGCAGACCGCACACACACACACACACACAAACACACACACAGCCCCGCTTGCACCTGTCCCAGCCGCACACCGTCTCCCACCTGACGCACACACACCTGTCCCAGGCCAGCCCCGCCTCCTTTGAAGTAGTGACATTTGGCTGCTGTGGCCCCTGTTTATGTTTACTGGTATTCTTAGTTAGGGCACACTTAAGAGCCATAAGATCCAGCTTAGTAGGTGAAGTATAGGCTATACAGTGAAGGGAAATGTTACCTTTCAGTAGTTGACTATGATATTTCTGGATTCATGTTAGCCTGCTGTTACATTAATGTTTATGTTGCACTCACTCTAACTCTATGTTTCTGTGTGCCACTGCCAAGATTCAATGTTACCTTGTACCTGTAATGTTAGTATGATTTTAGTGAGGTAAGATGTTTTACTTCTTATTTTAAAGCATCTTATAATGAAAAGCACTCTATCAATAATCCCTGAAACTGGCTGATATAGAGGATTTATGATGCTTTTGTGTGCAGCAGCCATCTCTCCTGCAGCCAGTCAGTTGATAATGTGGAATGATTAAAGGTTCAATATGTAATATATTTACTGTAATAAATCCAAAATGACCCCAATGTGTCATCAGATATTAAGGAAACATGCTAAGTTGAAATACTATCTTTTCTGACAACAATGCTAATGCCAGTATTTTCTCCTTTTGAAATTTCCGTTCCGTGACAGAATGTCTGTTTGTGTTTTGGCCTGTGTGTTGGTATCAACTGCCCAGTTTGACAGCCAGGCAGGGTTGCCAGATATACCTGTAAACACGTAAACCCAGCACGCTACTGCTGTGTTCAAGCAATGAAAAAACAAACTAGAGTTTGGTTCACATGAACTGCTGCTGTGCAGACTAGAGTTAGACTTTAGCACATGTAGCTCCAGTTGTGTCGTTTAGCAATGGAAAACAACTGTAATGTGTAAAGTAACTAGTAACTAAAGCTGGCAGATGAATGTAGTGGAGTAGAAAGTACAATATTTCTCTCTGAAATGTAGCGGAGTAGAAGTAGAAAGTGGCATGTAAAGAAAAGACTCAAGTAAGGTACAGGAACCTCAACATTTGGACTGAAGTACAGTACTGGAGTAAATGTACTTAGTTACATTCCACCACTGCTACCTTCCACACATTTATCACCTTTGTGTGGGAAGCGAGGCGATGAAATTTACTCGAGACAAAGGAGAAACCCTGAGCCAGACTGTGAAACATTTCAGAGTGTTTTTGATGTTTCTGAGCCGTTGTTTTAGGGATTACAGCGTCTGTCGCTCAGTTGGTGCTGAATGAGTTTTGCCTACTGCATTCAGGACTCCTTTTGTTGGTATGAACTTTGTTGTTCTCTGAGTCACGACAGAATGATCTGACCAAGCATGGACCCAGCAGAGAGGCGTCTCTTCTTGGAGAAAGTGGTCCAGTTTGACCAGACTGTGGCAAAATTGGTTAACTCCAAACCTAACCAGTATTCTCCAATCCTGGAGAGGATCGCCATACAGCAGCAGTGGTTCAAGGAGAGACCTTGGGTGAGTCATTTTGTTCCCCACCTGGATGAAATCAAGAAGAAGCTAGAGTGTTTTCTACAAACTAATCTCAATGACTCACCCACCAGCCTGCCTGTTTCTCAGCCTGCTAACACCTTGTCTACAGGTTCATTGTTTGTCACCCAGCCTGCCCCTTTGCATGCTTCTCTGAGTCGAGAAACTTCTCAACCTGGAGGAGAGCCAAAGACTTTGTAGACTTTGTTCGGATATTTTGCTATGTGGGCTAGACAGACCTGAGGAAGCCAAAGTAGCCAGCCTCCGAGCTACAAGTCAAAGGTCCAGTACATCAACTAGCAGCTGCTCTGAACTCCTCTCTGTCGGCCCTAATGCAATCTGGTCAGCGTACGACCCCAACCACCAGCAGTCCTTTGAGGGTACCCGCCTGGCTATTTTTTCTGGGACCCGTGGAGGCCGTAGACGGGGAAAACGATGACATGGCTCCCGTCGCCTTGCCCCGCTTCAACCTCTCTTCACCCCAGAGTCCTCGCTGTCCAGCGGCCCCGAGCCCGTGCTGTCCAATGGCCCCGAGCCTGTGCTGTCCAGCGAGCCAGAGCCCAAGTTGTCCAATGTTCCCGAGCTGACCAGTGTTCCTGAGCCTGAGCTGACCAGTGTTCCAGAGCTTTCCAGTGTTCCAGAGCTGTCCAGTGTTCCAGAGCCTCATCTGACCAATGTTCCAGAGCCTCAGCTGACCAGTGTTCCAGAGCCTCAGGTGACCAGTGTTCCAGAGCCTCAGCTGACCAGTGTTCCAGAGCTGACCAGTGTTCCAGAACTGACCAGTGTTTGTGACGTGCAGCCATCCCAAACCCCAGCTGATGTCCAGCTGTCCAGAGTCTTCAATGACCACTCTCTCAGAGACTTTGCCGTTCCCCGGCACCCCAGAGACTTTGCTGTTCCCCGGCGCCCCAGTGGCTTTGCCGTTCCCCCACGTTAACACATGTAGCTCCAGCCGAGCTGAGAAATGTCTCTATTTCTTTACGTCATACTCACTGACTACACGTAGAAAGATATCTCTGGTCATTTAAAAACACTATATTACTATAATAGTTTCCATATTTTAAGAAACTAGGCTATAGAGCCGACTGAAGGCAGCTGCTGACTGCCTGTCTGCCGCCGACTGCTGTCGCGTGTGGATGACGTAACGCACGTAATCTTACAGGAGACAGAACATCACCACACCCTGGTGGCTGTTGTTACCATGGTACCACGTTAGTCAACCAAGCCAACTTTCCTAATGAATTACAGCAAAATCATAGCACCATTTCATTAAATATTAAAAACATAAAAGACATAAAGACCTTTTATGTATTGAATGATTATAATATTATGCAAATAACACAAAATGTGAACGGTTGCATTAGGACATATTTTTGACATAGCCTACTATGTATTGGGACATACTAAATCTTTTCCTGGCATACTAATGGTAGTATGGGCATTGCAACACAAAGCACTACTCTTTTAGGAATGAAGCTAAACTTGATAACTCCTCCCAAACACATGCTGTTTTTAGATCAGAGCTCAGACTAGTTTCACTTCTCAGGAAGTGAGACTCAGACAGTCGTTGTCACTGAGCGAGAGGTACAATGGCGCAGAAAGGAATTCAGCTGGACCGGGAAACTATTTCTTGTTCCATCTGTCTGGATCTACTGAAGGATCCGGTGACTATTCCCTGTGGACACAGCTACTGCATGAACTGTATTAAAAGCCACTGGGATGAAGAGGATTGTAAGTACAGCTACAGCTGTCCTCAGTGCAGGAAGACGTTCACAGCGAGGCCTGTCCTGCTGAAAAACACCATGTTAGCAAATTTATTGGAGGAGCTGAAGAAGACTGGACTCCAAGCTGCTCCTGCTGATCACTGCTATGCTGGAGCTGAAGATGTGGCCTGTGATGTCTGCACCGGGAGAAAACTCAAATCACACAAGTCCTGTCTTGTCTGTCTAGCTTCTTTCTGTGAGAAACACCTTCAACGTCATTATGAATCACCTCCATTAAAGAAACACAAGCTGGTGGAGCCGTCCAAGAAGCTGCAGGAGAACGTCTGCTCTCGTCATGATGAGGTGATGAAGATGTTCTGCCGTACTGATCAGCAGCTTATCTGTTATCTCTGCTCTGTGGAGGAACATAAAGGCCACGACACAGTCTCAGCTGCAGCAGAGAGAGCTGAGAGGCAGAGAGAGCTCGAGGGGAGTCGACAAAACATCCAGCAGAGAATCCAGGACAGAGAGAAAGACGTGAAGCTGCTTCAACAGCAGGCGGAGGCCATCAATCTCTCTGCTGATAAAGCAGTGGAGGACAGCGAGAAGATCTTCACTGAGCTGATCCGTCTCCTGGAGAAAAGAAGCTCTGATGTGAAGCAGCAGGTCAGATCCCAGCAGAAAAGAGAAGTGAGTCGAGTCAAAGAGCTTCAGGAGAAGCTGGAGCAGGAGATCACTGAGCTGAAGAGGAAAGACGCTGAGCTGAAGAAGCTCTCACACACAGAGGATCACAACCAGTTTCTACACAACTACCCCACACTGTCACCACTCAGCCAATCTACATCCAGCATCCATATCCGTCCTCTGAGCTGCTTTGAGGACGTGACAGTGGCCGTGTCAGAAGTTAGAGATAAACTACTGGACGTTCTGAGAGAGAAGTGGACAAACGTCTCACTGACAGGGACTGAAGTGGACGTTTTACTGCCACAACCAGAGCCAAAGACCAGAGCTGGATTCTTAAAATATTCACGTGAAATCACACTGGATCCAAACACAGCAAACACACGGCTGTTATTATCTGAGTGTAACAGAAAGGCAACTGTAATGAAAAAACAACAGTCTTATTCTAGTCACCCAGACAGATTTACTGACTGTTGGCAGGTCCTGAGTAGAGAGAGTATGACTGGACGTTGTTACTGGGAGGTGGAGAGGAGAGGAAGAGGAGTTGATGTAGCAGTTGCATACAAGAATATCAGCAGAGCAGGTGGGTCGGATGAATGTGGATTTGGACTACATGACAAATCTTGGGTGTTAGATTGTTACAACAACAGTTATACATTTTGGTCCAACAAAGTCCAAACTCCCGTCTCAGGTCCTGAGTCCTCCAGAGTAGGAGTGTACCTGGATCACAGTGCAGGTATTCTGTCCTTCTACAGCGTCTCTGAAACCATGACTCTCCTCCACAGAGTCCAGACCACATTCACTCAGCCCCTCTATGCTGGACTAAGGTTTCATCTTTGGGGCCTTTTCTCGACTAATGGAGACTCTGCTGAGTTTTGTAAACTGAAATAGACAGAAGTCATTTAAGGGTTAAATTATGTGTTTTAACTCTTCGACTTATTTTGTCTCCATGTTTGTTGCTGAGAGCTGATTGTTGTGACATTCTATTTTTTGTCAGTGTTTTCACGTTTTTGTTGCTTTTTCTTATTTTTTTCGACATTTATTTGCTTTTCTAAACGGTTTTGTAAATTAGTTTGACGGTTTTTTTTGCTTTTATCGATGTTTTAAACATGTATAGATGTTTTCTTTGCTTTTGTCGACATTTTGTCACTTTCTTATTCCATTCTGTTTTGTATCTAACTGTTCTCCAACTGTCTTCATCGTTCTGAAACCAGAACACAACAAATGTTGAAGATGACTCATTTCCCCTCCTGACACCTAAAGAGAGACAGAAGCTGTCTGATGTTTCTGTTTCTATAAGTCCTATAACATAGGTAGAAACTGTCTGATGTTTCTGGTTCTATAAGTCCCATAACATAGGTAGAAACTGTCTGATGGTTCTGGTTCTATAAGTCCTATAACATAGGTAGAAACTGTCTGATGTTTCTGTTTCTATAAGTCCTATAACATAGGTAGAAACTGTCTGATGGTTCTGGTTCTATAAGTCCTATAACATAGGTAGAAACTGTCTGATGTTTCTGGTTCTATAAGTCTCATAACATAGGTAGAAACTGTCTGATGTTTCTTTCTATAAGTCCTATAACATAGGTAGAAACTGTCTGATGTTTCTGGTTCTATAAGTCCTATAACATAGGTAGAAACTGTCTGATGTTTCTTTCTATAAGTCCTATAACATAGGTAGAAACTGTCTGATGTTTCTTTCTATAAGTCCTATAACATAGGTAGAAACTGTCTGATGTTTCTTTCTATAAGTCCTATAACATAGGTAGAAACTGTCTGATGTTTCTTTCTATAAGTCCTATAACATAGGTAGAAACTGTCTGATGGTTCTTTCTATAAATCCTATAACATAGGTAGGGTTGCTACATTGACTGACAAATTTGAAGTTATTTTAAAACCTTCAAAGATTCGGCTCTTTAACTCTCATTTAGTCTTCATGTTTGTTGCTGAGAGCTGATTGGTGTGGCCTTTCTTCACTGCACAGAGATCAGCTGTCAATCAAACATTCTGGGCGGTACTTTGACATCTTGTCATTAGTTGTTGTGTAAATGTTGAGTTTCTTTAGGCGGCGCTCCTTCCTGTGTCTGTTTTGAAACATGAAAACTTCTCTGAGCTCTAAATGTTTGATGAATATTTGTATTGATGTAAATGTACGAGGCCTTCAAAATTTCTGTGAATTACTACTTACTTTTTTAGTATGCCAAAATAATAATAAAAGGATCGGAAAAAAAAGGAAAAGAAGTGTTTGGTCATTGATTAAAATCCAGTTCTTTATTTTGGGGTGGATGCATCAAATCCTTTTCAAGTGGGGAATCTGCACAAAAAATTAGATAAGACTTAATAATAACTGAGGCACTTTTCCTCCTGAAACACCACAAAGTACAGTGTTCATGTTTAGAGTCAGTCAGTCTCTGTCCTTTCAACTTTCCTCACTAAAACTGCTCCGTCACAGAGAAATGAGCAGAGTTTTCTATCTCTTCTTCACAGCGTTTAAGTAGTGTGTTAGAGTATTACAATAGTGTATATTAGCACGTTTAAATAGTATGTTAAAATAATTTCAATTGTGTGTGTGAGAGCTTCTCAGTAATGTGTGTGAGAGCGTTTCAATAGAGAAACGTGCATCAGTCGCCGCAGTAAATAGTAAGTAACTTTTACACAGCATTACAGAGCATTTTTAAAAACACACAGTTACAAAGTTCTTCACACACACATGCACAATACATATGAAGAAATAAACATAAATTACAAAATACAAGTTGATGTAAAATACTGCATGAAGGGGGTGTAGCCGTTTACACGAAGGCTAGTGTAAAAAGTGGAGGATCAGTAATTTATCAGTAAAAGAAGGCATTTGTTTGACTAAAAACAGGCTGCGGTCCAGTGTAAACATGCTTAAAGGTGTCGTCAGGGTGGAGGATAAATACTGATAAATCATGGATATAAAGTATATATTTTTCTTTAATTATGTCTGTAAATGTACGACTCTTTCCCTGAAGTGGTAATGACTGTAAAACTCTGTTTTTATGTTCAGGAGACGAGTGCTGAGTCATCTGGAGAAACACACCTGAGGGAGACGTGCAGAGAGATTGCACAGTGTCGTTTCCCAGCACAGAAGGAAAAGGAGGAAGTTACGTAACGCTGCGAGACGTGAACACACGTGATCCTTCGACATGTAACAGCCTGCAGAGGGAAGTTCATATACGGTCGGACAGGTGTGTCTGCAGGTTCACAGCTGTGCTGGGAGGGTTTGACCTGCAGAGACAGAGACACACAAAGACACAGAGACATAACGTCGGTCAGAGACACACAGAATCTAATGTCTTGACAGAAATTGAAAAGATACTTGGGCTAAAATTACAGATGGACCCAAGACTCTTCTTTATTCTTACATATGCAGCTAGGAAGAATATATTATTGCAGTGGATTAGTGATAAACAGCCAACTGATAAAGGCTGGCATGAAGTGCTGTTTGATTTAGTACCTCTGGAATACCTGACATGTGGGATACATTCCAAATCAAAACAATTTTATAAAGTTTGGGAACCTTATCTGAATTATTTGGACCCCATTGTCGCTGACATTATGTTACGGGGATTTTCTGAAAGGTCATAAGAGAGAGTAATTTGCTGTGTATGTTTTCTTTCCTCTTCATTCATTTTTATTGTATGTGTGTAGCTGAGCCCATGTTGTATTTTGGTGTTGTGTTTTTGTATGTGTGTGTCTGTTCCTCAGATCCTGAACAGGACTTCCTGCTGCAGCTGAAGAGACCTCGCATTCTGTCTGACGAGACGCCTCACACACACACTCCGCTCCTGCAGCAGACCGCACACACACACACACACACAGCCCCGCTCGCACCTGTCTCCCACCTGACGCACAAACACCTGTCCCAGGCCAGCCCCGCCTCCTTTGAAGTAGTGACATTTGGCGGTAAGTGTATGAGCTGCCGTGGCCCCTGTATATGTTTACTGGTATTCTTAGTTAGGGCACACTTCAGAGCCATAAGATCCTGATTAGTAGGTGAATTATAGGCTATAGGCTCTACAGTGAAGGGAAATGTTACCTTTCAGTAGTTGACTATGATATTTCTGGATTCATGTTAGCCTGCTGTTATATTAATGTTTATGTTGCACTCACTCTAACTCTATGATTCTGTATGCCACTGCCAAGATTCAATGTTACCTTGTACCGTTAATGTTAATATGATTTTAGTGAGGTAAGATGTTTGACTTCTTATTTTAAAGCATCTTATAATGAAGATCACTTTATGAATAATCCCTGAAACTGGCTGATATAGAGGATTTATGATGCTTTTGTGTGCAGCAGCCATCTCTCCTGCAGCCAGTCAGCAGAGCACTACATCAGGTCAGTCACACTCAGACACTTAATAGAAGGCTTTACATCTGGTCATGCTAACATGTAACACTGGTTTAATCTATTACCCCATGTTCTTTCTAATGTCTATAGATCAAGTTGCCTGTGATTCCAGACAGCAGTTTGCTGCTACAGTGATGCTCTGGATGAATGAGTAAAGGGCTAGATTTTTATTTTTATTTATGCCCCCCCCCCTCCCCCCAATATTTAGAAGAGGTTGATTTCTCCCCCGTCAAAATATATAAAAGACAACCCACTCCTCAAAAAGAGGTAAAAATAACCGTTCAGGGGGCTCAAAACATGTTTATATCCTTCTTAGAGCTGCTTCTTAGGGTTACGTTTCTCTAAAAGTTGAATCCCTCTCAGCTTTATTACAGTATTAAATGAAAAAATAATGTAATCTTACGATGGTCACTTCAGAGGGGAATATCACCCATAATGCTTTGCAGTTATGCCCTTGTGGCTTTTGGCAATGTATGCTACAACGTAATATTAAGGGCCGGGGGGAAGAGGAACTACTAATGAAACACAGTTAGTTTTAGTGTAATATTTATTGACTCAATGCAGAGAGGAAATGTTGGCTCAAACATTTGGCCCGTCCCACATGGGATTACAAGACACCGCTATTTAACAGATATCTTCCTGTCCTGCAGATACATAAGGTGGAGAAATACATGAATAACAAACAACAACTAATATCTACAGATCATCTTGTTAAAGATCTTTTTTAACATATCGTCCTGTTTCAACAATCAAAGGTAAAATAACAGATCTCAACTGAGCACATTGAGAGCTTCTGGGGCTCCTCGAATGTTTTTCTCAACAAACAAAAACATCTCATCACTTCTACAACGTCAATACAAGCAAAATAAAATGTCAAACTAATTTACAAAAACATTTAGAAAAGCAAATGAATGTTGAAAAAAGTGACACATTTCTTTGATAAAAGCAAAAAAATAAGAAAAAGCAACAAAAATGTGTAAACACATGAAAAACTTGAAAAAATAGAATATACAACAATCAGCTCTCAGCAACAAACATGGAGACTAAATAAGTCGAAGAGTTAAAACACAGAATTTAACCCTTAAATGACTTCTGTCTATTTCAGTTTGCACAACTCAGCAGAGTCTCCAATATAATAAAACATTAGTCCAGCATAGAGGGGCTGAGTGAATGTGGTCTGGACTCTGTGGAGGAGAGTCCTGGTTTTAGAGACGCTGTAGAAGGACAGAATACCTGCACTGTGATCCAGGTACACTCCTACTCTGGAGGACTCAGGACCTGAGACGCGAGTTTGGACATTGTTGGACCAAAATGTATAACTGTTGTTGTTACAATCTAACGCCCAAGATTTGTCATTGTATCCAAATACACAT
Organism: Sander lucioperca; assembly: GCF_008315115.2. Lineage (NCBI taxonomy): Eukaryota > Metazoa > Chordata > Actinopteri > Perciformes > Percidae > Sander > Sander lucioperca. Next base: position 9,223,621 of record NC_050186.1, read on the forward strand.
TCATTCGACCCCCCTGCTCTGTTGATATTCTTGTATGCGACTGCTACAGAAACTCCTCCTCTCCCTCTCCTCTCCACCTCCCAGTAACAACGTCCAGTCAGACTCTCTCTACTCAGGACCTGATACCAGTCAGTGAATCTGTCTGGGTGACTATAAAAATATTGTTGCAACATTGCAACAACAGACTGTTGTTGCAATGTTGCTTTCCTGTTCCCCTCAGATAATAACAGCCGTGTGTTTACTGTGTTTGGATCCAGTGTGATTTCACGTGAATATTTTAAGAATCCAGCTCTGGTCTTGGGCTTTGGTTGTGGCAGTAAAACGTCCACTTCAGTCCCTGTCAGTGAGACGTTTGTCCACTTCTCTCTCAGAACGTCCTGTAGTTTATCTCTGACTTCTGACACGGCTGCTGTCACGTCCTCAAAGCAGCTCAGAGGACGGATATGGATGCTGGATGTAGATTGGCTGAGTGGTGACAGTGAGGGGTAGTTGTGTAGAAACTGGTTGTGATCCTCTGTGTGTGAGAGCTTCTTCAGCTCAGCGTCTTTCCTCTTCAGCTCAGTGATCTCCTGCTCCAGCTTCTCCTGAAGCTCTTTGACTCGACTCACTTCTCTTTTCTGCTGGGATCTGACCTGCTGCTTCACATCAGAGCTTCTTTTCTCCAGGAGACGGATCAGCTCAGTGAAGATCTTCTTGCTGTCCTCCACTGCTTTATCAGCAGAGCGATTGATGGCCTCCGCCTGCTGTTGAAGCAGCTTCACATCTTTCTCTCTGTCCTGGATTCTCTGCTGGATGTTTTGTCGACTCCCCTCGAGCTCTCTCTGCCTCTCAGCTCTCTCTGCTGCAGCTGAGACTGTGTCGTGGCCTTTATGTTCCTCCACAGAGCAGAGATAACAGATAAGCTGCTGATCAGTACGGCAGAACATCTTCATCACCTCATCATGACGAGAGCAGATGTTCTCCTGGAGCTTCTTGGACGGCTCCACCAGCTTGTGTTTCTTTAACTGAGCTACATCGTAATGAGGCTGAAGGTGTTTCTCACAGTAAGAGACAAGACAGATCAGACAGGACTTGTGTGCTTTGAGTTTTCTCCCGGTGCAGACATCACAGGCCACATCTTCAGCTCCAGCATAGCAGTGATCAGCAGGAGCAGCTTGGAGTCCAGTCTTCTTCAGCTCCTCCACTAAAACTGCTAACATGGTGTTTTTCAGCAGGACAGGCCTCGGTGTGAACGTCTTCCTGCACTGAGGACAGCTGTATCTGTACTTACGATCCCCTTCATCCCAGTGGCTTTTAATACAGTTCATGCAGTAGCTGTGTCCACAGGGAATAGTCACCGGATCCTTCAGTAGATCCAGACAGATGGAACAAGAGAAGGTTTCCCGGTCCAGCTGAACTCCTTTCTGCTCCATTTCACCTCTCGCTCAGTGACAACGACTGTCTGAGTCTCACTTCCTGAGAAGTGAAACTAGTCTGAGCTCTGATGTAAAAACAGCAGTGATACGCTGTTGTACTCAAGGAAATATGTGCACAGAGTGGAGCTGGCTGTGGTTGAGAGCAGGAAGAGGAGGGAGGGGTTATCAAGCTTTGTTCATTCCAGGAAGAGGAGCGCTTTGAGAGAGATACTGGCTGTGTTGCAATGCCCATACTACCATTAGTATGACAGGGAAATATTTAGTTTGTTCTAATACATAGTATGTCAAAAGCACAATGCCAAATATGTGTCCTAATGCATCCGGTTGCATTTTGCAGTATGCATGCCAGCGTGCTTTTCTGACCCACAATCCTCTGTGCAGCATATCTGAGCAAGAGGCTCAAAGTTCAAGCTGTAATGTTATCACAGAGTTTGATGTCTGACTCTCTGCAGACTGTACTGCAGGCAACAGTACTACTTTGTAAGAGCAGCTGCAGTTTGTACTAAAGTAAAAAGAAAAAGTATGTGATAAGGAACGCAGCAACACTTGTTTACAACAGAGCTCATTTCTCATTTAAAAACTCTGCTGACTTCATCTTTTAGGAGGTAAACTCTTCTTAGAATCAGAGGGTTTGGAGACGGCTCCCCAGTTTACGTAATACTGAGTTGTCCTGTTATTAAGTTTAATAAAAGCTTATATTGTTGACTATAATTCAAACAGCCCTTGACAGAATCAGAGTAAAATGAAAGCGACCTTAACTCTAACTGGTTCTTATCTCTCTCAAACACCTGAGTGAAACTAAATCCTAGCTCACACAATCCTAGGTAAGAAAAACAGATCAAATAGAGCAGTCAAGTTAAAGTCAGACAGCAGATACAGTAACAGTGAAGCAGAGAAGCCTATTTAAAGAAAGTACTCAGCCTAGATTCAAGCAGTCTAGCAGTAAGAAACCTCCACAAGTCCAATGCACACTGCATCTTTATTATAAAATGTTTCTATCAGCCTGAAAACATGTTGTTAACCAGCGCCAGAAATGTACATTTCATCACTGAATTAATGACTACATTTATATTTAATATTATCTTTGAGATGGATGCATTTACAGATTTTTACCATCTGGATAAAATGAGTTCTACTTCAGTAAAATACAAGTACCTCAGAATGATACTTAGGTCCAGTACTGGAGTAAATGTCCGTAGTTCCTCTCCACCGTGTAGAAATCACACTCCACCGATGCTGCTCGTTATGACGGCGACCAGCAGATGGAGACAAATCATTGGTCTGGATATCTGAAAAAGAGTTCATCCATCCAATAGTTTAAGAGATATTTCAGTCGGCACCAACTGAGCGACAGACGCTGTAATCCCTAAAACAACGGCTCAGAAACATCAAAAACACTTTGAAATGTTTCACAGTCTGGCTCAGGGGTTCTCCTTTGTCTCGAGTGAATTTCATCGCCTCGCTTCCCACACAAAGGTGATAAATGTGTGGAAGGTAGCAGTGGTGGAATGTAACTAAGTACATTTCCACCAGTACTGTACTTTTATTGTTTTAGTTTTGCTGTCTTCCCTAAGGTTCAGTATGTCATGTGCACAACAATAACAGAAGTAGTTGTTTAGCTCAAACAATGCTCATTAAATAACTAAAAGTTGATTTGATTTAAGTTGAATCCTGTAGAGCATTTTGTTAACTTCCTGTTTTAAAAGTAAACTATTCAGTGGAGATTTTACTAAAAGTTTTGGTCCAGTCAGAACTCTAGTTAAAGCTTCTGTAAAACATTATAAATTTTAATCCTTCTTCTCACTTTCTGCACAGAAAAATGGGCGTCTGGCATTATGCAGTGGATGAAGAAGTCGTTCAGAGTGAAGCATGGTGATAAATCCTTGGCTATATGTTATGAGAAGACGTAGAAACACACAGGCTGCACAGAGAAGAACAACAGTCATCGGTAAGTTTCCTCTTCAGGTTTGAGAACCGGGCGTCTCTCAGTTTAGTCAAATCTAATTCAGATGAACTCGTCAAACAGTTGCTGAGTTCTGCTACGTAATCAGAGCTGTCACTTTCTGACGTCCTCACAAACATGTTCAAACTAAATGACTCATAAAGACACTTAATAAGAAGTGTGTGCAAAGTACTGACAGAGTACTTCATGTCCCAGGGGGCGGAGCCAGACGTTGTAAACATCCGGGGCTCACTCTAAATCTATTTCTCCCAAGGAGATGTCGATCCCATTTACCGGAGCTATTTGCACTACATTACAAGATATTTCAGACAATTGAATGACTAAACATCTGTACATCATTTGGCAAAAACATGATAGTTGCCATGGAAATATGTAATTGTTCTTCAATTGTCTTTATCATTCTGAAACCAGAACACTTTAGATTATACACTATTGAAACGCTTTCACTTTCGTATACACTATTGCAATTCTTTTAACATACAACTTAAACGCCCTTATATACACTATTGAAACGTTCTCATACACACTCCTGAGAAGCTGTTACACACTACTAAACACTCTCATATACACTATTGAAATGCTCTTTTAAGTCTGTGTAATATTCATTGACTCAGTGCAGAGAGGAAATGTTGGCTGTAAAAAGCAACAAGTGATAGAAAACTCTGCTCATTTCTCTGTGACGGAGCAGTTTTAGTGAGGAAAGTTGAAAGGACAGAGACTGACTGACTCTAAACATGAACACTGTACTTTGTGGTGTTTCAGGAGGAAAAGTGCCTCAGTTATACTCTCATATCAGTTTCACATTTTCTCCGTCAGCTTTGTATGAAACTCTGGAATGAAGACAGGAAGAAAATAATTTGTTCATGTTAGTTTATTCATCATGTAAAGCTTCAGTTTGTTCAAACATCCCATCAGTAAAGTCTGTTCAAAGACTCTTGTTCAATGATTTCATCAACACATTCACTTCATCCACACAATCACGTTGTTTTACCCAGAATCTCAGCTATGTAAAAGAAAAGAATAAGTTATTGATTATTATTATTATGATAACGTTTGGTCCGCCAAACAAATAAATGTAAATCTAGATTTCTTTACAAATGTCCACAAAGAGAACAAAGTGTGTAGGATAAAGGAGGTCTGGTGCTTTCTGTCTTCAGAGCAAATTTACAAATAAATGTTGAAAAAAGTGACAAAAAATGTTGATAAAAGCAACAAAAACGTGTAAACACACGTCAAAAGCACTGACAAAAAACGTTAAAAAAAATTCACAATCAGCTCTCAGCAACAAACATGGAGACTAAATAAGTTGAAGAGTTAAAACACAGAATTTAACCCTTAAATGACTTCTGTCTATTTCAGTTTACACAACTCAGCAGACTCTCCAGTCCAATAAACCATTAGTCCAGCATAGAGGGGCTGAGTGAATGTGGTCTGGACTCTGTGGAGGAGAGTCATGGTTTCAGAGACGCTGTAGAAGGACAGAATACCTGCACTGTGATCCAGGTACACTCCTACTCTGGAGGACTCAGGACCTGAGACGGGAGTTTGGACATTGTTGGACCAAAATGTATATTTGTTGTTGTTAGAATATAACGCCCATGATTTGTCATTGTATCCAAATCCACATTCATCCGACCCCCCTGCTCTGCTGATATTCTTGTATGCGACTGCTACAGAAATTTCTCTCCCTCTCCTCTCCACCTCCCAGTAACAACGTCCAGTCAGACTCTCTCTACTCAGGACCTGATACCAGTCAGTGAATCTGTCTGGGTGACTAGAATAAGACTGTTGTTGTCTCATTAATGTTGCTTTCCTGTTCCCCTCAGATAATAACAGCTGCGTGTATGCTGTATTTAGATCCAGTGTGATTTCACGTGAATATTTTAAGAATCCAGCTCTGGTCTTGGGCTCTGGTTGTGGCAGTAAAAAGTCCATTTCAGTCCCTGTCAGTGAGACGTTTGTCCACTTCTCTCTCAGGACGTCCTGTAGTTTATCTCTGACTTCTGACACGGCCGCTGTCACGTCCTCAAAGCAGCTCAGAGGACAGATATGGATGCTGGATGTAGATTGGCTGAGTGGTGACAGTGAGGGGTAGTTGTGTAGAAACTGGTTGTGATCCTCTGTGTGTGAGAGCTTCTTCAGCTCAGCGTCTTTCCTCTTCAGCTCAGTGATCTCCTGCTCCAGCTTCTCCTGAAGCTCTTTGACTCGACTCACTTCTCTTTTCTGCTGGGATCTGACCTGCTGCTTCACATCAGAGCTTCTTTTCTCCAGGAGACGGATCAGCTCAGTGAAGATCTTCTTGCTGTCCTCCACTGCTTTATCAGCAGAGCGATCGATGGCCTCCGCCTGCTGTTGAAGCAGCTTCACATCTTTCTCTCTGTCCTGGATTCTCTGCTGGATGTTTTGTCGACTCCCCTCGAGCTCTCTCTGCCTCTCAGCTCTCTCTGCTGCAGCTGAGACTGTGTCGTGGCCTTTATGTTTATCCATTAAGCAGAGATAACAGATAAGCTGCTGATCAGTACGGCAGAAAATCTTCATCACCTCATCATGTTGAGAGCAGACGTTCTCCTGGAGCTTCTTGGACGGCTCCACCAGCTTGTGTTTCTTGAATGTCTCTGATTCATAATGAAACTGAAGGTGTTTCTCACAGAAAGAAGCCAGACATTGCAGACAGGACTTGTGTGCTTTGAGTTTTCTCCCGGTGCAGACATCACAGGCCACATCTTCAGCTCCAGCATAGCAGTGATCAGCAGGAGCAGCTTGGAGTCCAGTCTTCTTCAGCTCCTCCACTAAATCTGCTAACATGGTGTTTTTCAGCAGGACAGGCCTCTGTGTGAACGTCTTCCTGCACTGAGGACAGCTGTAGATGTACTTACAATCCTCTTCATCCCAGTGGCTTTTAATACAGTTCATGCAGTAGCTGTGTCCACAGGGAGTAGTCACCGGATCCTTCAGTAGATCCAGACAGATGGAACAAGAGAAGGTTTCCCGGTCCAGCTGAACTCCTTTCTGCTCCATTTCACCTCTCGCTCAGTGACAACGACTGTCTGAGTCTCACTTCCTGAGAAGTGAAACTAGTCTGAGCTCTGATGTAAAAACAGCAGTGATACGCTGTTGTACTGCCCCAGCATGTTGGTTACACCCATCTGCAAACTGTAGCTCTGAAGGGGAGGGAACAAGGAAATATGGGCACAGAGTGGAGCTGGCTGTGTTTGGGAGCAGGAAGAGGAGGGAGGGGTTATCAAACTTTGTTCATTCCTGGAAGAGGAGCGCTTTGAGAGAGATACTGAGTGTGTTGCTATGCCCATACTGCCATTAGTATGACTGAAAAAGATATAAATTTAGTTTGTCCCAATACATAGCATGTCAAAGCACTATGCAAAAAATGTGTCCTGATGCACCTGGTTGCATTTTGCAGTATGCAAGCCAGCGTGCTTTTCTGACCCACAATCCTCTGTGCAGCATATCTGAGCAAGAGTCTCAAAGTTCAAGCTGCGATGTTATCACAGAGTTTGATGTCCCGACTGTCTGCAGACTGTACTGCAGGCAACAGTACTACTTTGTAAGAGCAGCTGCAGTTTGTACTAAAGTAAAAAGAAAAAGTATGTGATAAGGAACGCAGCAACACTTGTTTACAACAGAGCTCATTTCTCATTTAAAAACTCTGCTGACTTCAGCTTTTAGGAGGTAAACTCTTCTTAGAATCAGAGGGTTTGGAGACGGCTCCCCAGTTTACTAAATGACTGAGTTGTCCTGTAATTAAGTTTAATAATAGTTTATATTGTTTACAATAATTCAAACAGCCCTTGACAGAATCAGAGTAAAATGAAAGCGACCTTAACTCTAACTGGTTCTTATCTCTCTTCACACAGGGACCCATGAGGAAACCCAGCAGCTGATCCACTTTCGGGCTGAAAACGAGCAGAAGTTTCTGCGTTCATGTTGTAGCCATTCATTATTGTATTGGTACTGTATTATTGTAATCATGTGTAATTCATTCCTGTTCATTCACCTGTACATTGTTGTTGGTTATGATACAGGACAATGATACAGGACAACTAATGAAAGAAATGGGGTATGAGGGGAAAGGTTACTGGCCAACAGGCATCAGAAAGAGAAAGGTGAAAATAATATACTTAGGTCTCATTTTCTCTGCAGTTACTATGATAGTACTTGGTATTTTTATTGGTATAAATAACTGGTTGTGGAACAGTTTGTACTACAAATTTTAACCTAACAAATAAAGCTCTGAAAATAGTTTGAAAAGATAGTGGCAGTGAAGCATATTGTTTGTGTTTTTCCAGTGTTGTAATGTAGGCCTGTTTTTGATATCTTGGACTTAACATGACTTTGGAATGGGGACAAAGGGCGTGGAAACCAGTTTAACTACTATAACACTCACCCATGATCACATTTATTTAAATTCCTCAAGATCCAACCCCCAGAAGCTCTCAATGTGCTCAGTTGAGATCTGTTATTTTACCTTTGATTGTTGAAACAGGACGATATGTTAAAAAAGCTCTTCACCGAGATGATCTGTAGATATTAGCTGTTGTTTGTTATTCATGTATTTCTCCACGTTATGTATCTGCGGGACAGGAGGATGTCTGTTAAATAGCAATGTCTTGTAATCCCATGTGGGACGGGCCAAATGTTTGGCGTGACCCAGAAATCAAATCAAACTAAAAGTGTATTTAGTTTCTCTTCCACTGCATGGCTCTGCAGAGAGAAAGCACCAGACCTCCTTTATCCTACACACTTTGTTCTCTTTGTGGACATTTGTAAAGAAATCTAGATTTACATTTATTTGTTTGGCGGACCAAATGTTGTTATCATAATCATAATCAATAACTCATTCTTCTCTTTTACATAGCTGAGATTCTGGTTCAAACAAAGTGATTGTGTGGATGAAGTGAATGTGTTGATGAAATCATTGAACAAGAGTCTTTGAACAGACTTTACTGATGGGATGTGTGAACAAACTGAAGCTTTACATGATGAATAAACTAACATCAACAATCACACATGTCTCAAAACAGGCTGAGTTTTTTTATGTAAATGTGGTGCATCTTTTGATGTTAATATGTTACAGTTTTTTCCAATTGCTAACACACTAAAATGACATGCATAGCACAATTATTTAAACTGACACACAGAGAGCAACACCTCTTATCAAGTCTCCAAAAGTCTAAACACATTTTCTGCTTTACACACATTTTGCAATTCAAAATGGCACTTTTAAGATTATTTTTTGGGGCTTTTCCCTTTATTATAGTGACAGTGGATAGACATGAAAGGGGGATGACACGCAGCAAAGGGCCGCAGGTCGTATTCGAAGCCCGGCCGCTGCAGGACTTAGCCAACATGGGGCGAACGCTCTTACTGGGTGAGCTAGAGCCCGCCCCAAAATGGCACTTAAATGCACAGAAAACGGTTCTCTGCACAAGACACAACAATCTGACATAAAGTCACATGTTTGCCATTTCAAAACACTGCCATTCAAAATGACACTACATGAGCTCATTGGCCAATAGATGTTCCACCTGACCAATCACCTCAATGGTTCATTGTTACCACTTCAATCAGGAAGTAAGCACTATGAAAAGACCACACGTCTTCTTTTCTATATATTTTTTCTGCAATTTTCTTTTTCAGTTTACTGTTTTTTGTGAGCATATTTTTGTTCAGTCCAATGTAAATATATCTGCTGTGCATATGTTGCACTGACTTGTTTGGTGAAAAATAAAAAATGTTTCAACAGCGTGTGTGTGTGTCTGTGTGTGTATCTGCAAATATTTCTGTGCATATGAACAATCTGAAGAATTTTCTACAATTTTAACTATTTTAGTATTATGACAAAGCATACTAACGATGAGAGTGCTTTTCATCATGCCCAACAGTGTGTACTTGGTTAGACAAAAATCTGGTAATATGAATGGAGTGTGTGCCATTTGGTGCAAAAGTTTGATTTTGATAATGCTATATGTAGTTTTGGTTGCAGTGCAGTGCATTTTGCAGGATATATATGAGGTATTTTGCAGTGTGGGTGTGTGGTTGTGTGAATTGTGTTAAGGATTTAGATAAAACCGGCCTAGTTTGCAAAATTGTGTTTTAGCAAATGGAAAAAACTGTAATATCGACAGCAACTTATATTGTCTTTCTTGTGTTAATTACTGTTACATGTGCCTCTGGTGTGTGTGTCTTGTTTTCTCTCTCTCTCTCTCTCTCTCTCTCTCTCTCTCTCTCTCTCCCTCGTTCTGCCCTCCTCCCTCTGCCTGTTGCATACCTGAGCATAATCAGTGCTCAGGTAGAGTGGGGGAGATGAGAAGAAGGCGGAGAGTGAAGGGACAGAGGCACATGGAGATCACACCAGCAGCACACTATCACCGTTTTTCTTAATCAGCTACTGCATTTTTATGTTAGGAGATCACTGAGCTGAAGAGGAAAGATGCTGAGCTGAAGAAGCTCTCACACACAGAGGATCACAACCAGTTTCTACACAACTACCCCTCACTGTCACCACTCAGCCAATCTACATCCAGCATCCATATCCGTCCTCTGAGCTGCTTTGAGGACGTGACAGCAGCCGTGTCAGAAGTCAGAGATAAACTACAGGACGTCCTGAGAGAGAAGAGGACAAACGTCTCACTGACAGGGACTAAAGTGGACGTTTTACTGCTACAACCAGAGCCCAAGACCAGAGCTGGATTCTTAAAATATTCACGTGAAATCACACTGGATCCAAACACAGTAAACACATGGCTGTTATTATCTGAGGGGAACAGGAAAGCAACAGTAATGAATGAACAACAGTCTTATTCTAGTCACCCAGACAGATTCACTGGCTGGTATCAGGTCCTGAGTAGAGAGAGTCTGACTGGACGTTGTTACTGGGAGGTGGAGAGGAGAGGGAGAGTTTATGTAGCAGTCGCATACAAGAATATCAGCAGAGCAGGGAGGTTAGGTGAATGTGGATTTGGACAAAATGACCAATCTTGGGCGTTATATTGTTACAACAACAAATATATATTTGGGTCCAACACAGTCCAAACTCCCGTCTCAGGTCCTGAGTCCTCCAGAGTAGGAGTGTACCTGGATCACAGTGCAGGTATTCTGTCCTTCTACAGCGTCTCTGAAACCATGACTCTCCTCCACAGAGTCCAGACCACATTCACTCAGCCCCTCTATGCTGGACTAAGGGTTTATTATATTTATGGTTTTTCTGGAGACTCTGCTGAGTTGTGTAAACTGAAATAGACAGAAGTCATTTAAGGGTTAAATTCTGTTTTAACTCTTTGACTTATTTAGTCTCCATGTTTGTTGCTGAGAGCTGATTGTTGAGACATTGCGTGTTTCTCATTTTTTTTTTGCTTTCTTCAACATTTATTTGCTTTTCTAAACGTTTTTGTAAATTAGTTTGACGTTTCTTTTGCTTGTATCAACGTTTTAGAAGTCATGAGATGTTTTAGTTTGTTGAGAAAAACATTTGGGGAGCCACAGAAGCTCTCAATGTGCTCAGTTGAGATCTGTTATTTTACCTGCAGAGGGAAGTCCATATACAGTCGGACAGGTGTGTCTGCAGGTTCACAGCTGTGCTGGGAGGTTTTGACCTGCAGACAGACACACAGAGACAGAGACAGAGACAAACAGAGACAGAGACATGGCGTCTGTCGGAGGTAAGGCACACACAAAATCTAAAAAAAACAAAAGGTCTAAAAAGACAATGAAACAATGTCTAAAAAAACGTCATAAATGGTTAAAATAAGCTACAATAAAGTTGAAAAAAAAATTGTCAACGTTCTTGTTCTTTTTTCGACGAGAAGATAATGGATGTTAGTTGCAGCCCTGCACCCAACTAATGTGTGCATTTAAATTCCATTAAAGGAAGAACTGTTTGTTGTTGTGTTGACATTTAAACGCTGTCTTTAGAACAGAAGCTCCTGACATCATCAAACCTTCTAGAACTATTGTCTGAAGTTCTGGGTGAAATGTTTCTGGTAGCAGATGGACAGACGACCGCCCTCGAGTTCAAGAAATCTATCAGCGAGAGATCCAAAGAACAGGACGGTAAATGGGCCACGGTGATATGTGTAAGTCTTTAACTTCCTCTTTGGTGCAGCATCTTACGTAGGTTTATATTATCCAAACAGCACATGTTCCACCAAAACAAGTTCCTTCCTGAGGCTATTTAGCAGAGGCACTGCTGCTGATTAGCTTACCACGCTAGTATTCGGGGCACAGGGAAAGTCAAAACAAATCACTATTTATACCACTAAAAAGGCTCCAAATATCACCAAACTTCAACAGTAGCATAATGAGGGTCCCTAAATGTTAACGGAAGCATTGAGGACATTGTAAGTGTACAGACAGTTTATTGAACAAAGAGCTGCGGGAGCTCCGTGAAAGGGCTACGAGAGAGAGAGAAAGCTACCGGTAGTCAATGCCGCAACACTGCCTCGTACCTCAGGAAACTGGTGGTGTACCTGCGGACATTGTGAAGCTATGGCCACCCAACAGGAGTGTCTGTGTTGCACGGAGTGGGACTTGTTGCGTCGCGACGCCCAAGAGACGCAGTGTTTTGTACAGTCTGAAGATTTCCCCTCTCTGATAAACAGGGCTGGACTTGAAACTTTTTCGGCGACCCAGACCGGAGGGACCAGATGGACCGTTATCCACTGAGTTTTAGTTTGCATCGCCAGCTGTAAGTCATGACTGGTTTCCAAGACGGCGGCGGCATGTAAACATGAACACGAGTGTCTTTATAAACTATCTTTTCAATAAACTGTCTGTACACTTACAAAGTTCTCAATGCTTCGGTTAACATGTAGAGACCCTCATTATGCTACCGGTGAAGTTTGGTGATATTTTGAGCCTTTTTAGTGGTACAAAATAGCGATTTATTTTTACGTTCCCTCATACGCGGAGTTTGCGGGGGGCAGGGGGCCCCCCCCTGGTGGCTGAAATTGGGAAATTGCACTGTTTCAAAAATGAGTGGAATAATTACGTCTGGCATGACCAGATCTTTTATAAATATTTTAAATAACACAAAACAACCAAATGGTGGTAGGTAATACATCTGATTTGATATACTGCTTTATTAAAAAAAATAAAAATTTTCAGGGCTCTGCCTCTCACCTAAGACTATTGTCGACGCATAAGCAGGACGCAAAAAACGAAAATTACTGTTGCACTAGTCTGGACATCTTACCGTGCCAACGTTGTAATAAAGGTTTCCTAAATGCCATGTATATACATGTGATGTCAGCTTACTAATTCATTGCGCGTTTTGCATAGATTTGGACTTTTATAACCTATGTTTTATTCCACTTTGTTTAAACGGCGAAGTGGAGAGGCCTCGTTCACCTGTTTGGAGCTGGCTGGTGAATGTGACGCTCGTATCAGCCTTGCTGGATACACCGTGACCCTTTTGGTGGATCTACTGATCGCTGTGGATTACTTTTTTTTTGTGTCATTGGATTACGGCAAAATATGGATCTTTTTTCTCAATGTGTCTTAAAGTTTTATGGTGTGATTGCACTTTGTTTCTTTGTTTGGAGAGGCGTCTCAACAGACTGGAGGTCCAACACTGATTGTTCACGGTTACATTTTAGTTGAATTTAAGTGTGAAATTAAGTCTATTGTGTTCCAAGACAGCCGTGCCGCGATTGGATTTCATAAGGAGAAATTGTTAAATTGTTACAATGTCATTTAAAATCTGCTTTAAAAATAAACATATGTTTATTTAGCATGTTTGTTTAGTCCATATGTGCTCGTGCTGTGTTCCCCAAGTGGTAGGCCAGCTCTCAGCTACTACAATGAGTTTTTTTTTTTTGCCCCCCCTGGCTCGAATGTCAAACTCCACCTATGCTTTCCCTGTGCCCTGAATACTAGCGTTGTAAGCTAATCAGCGGTCCGCGCTAGCTTCTTTGAAGCTACAAACACATTAGATTAGCATGAAAACATGTCCCAGAGAGCGACAGAGTGGGTACACATTTGTTAATAACCCCTAGGTTCATTTTGCGCTGGAATTGTCCTTTAACTTAATCTTTTTGGGACTAAACAATAAGTCTCTTTTTATTGAGTAGCTGTACATGCCCTCAAGATAACGTAACAAAAATTAAAGACAATTGCGCTCAATGGTGTTTTAAGCCTCCAACGTCGCCTTCCATTTCTAGTCCCTGGGGGACCATAGGCAGGCTGGGGGAACTCATATTAATGTTAAAAAACCTCATAAAGGGACATTTTCATGCAATGGGACCTTTACGTTTATTCATACCATCCTCTGATAGCTTATTACATACTGATGATAATAAAATATCTACAGAAGCCTGCGATTACTATATTTGGGGCTGATTTGATTTTTCTCAACAAACAAAAACATCTCATCACTTCAAAAACCTCAATACAAGCAAAAAAAAACATCAAACTAATTTACAAAAAATGTTGATAAAAGCAGCAACCGTGCTGGAAATAAATCTTTTCTTTAGCTTTGGATTACTGTTTTATCGTCTTGATCCAGAAATCAATCAATCAAACACTTAAAAAAAGCTACAAAAACGTGTAAACACATGAAAAATGTTAAACACTGACAAAGAAAATGTTGAAAAAATAGAATGTCACAACAATCATCTCTCAGCAACAAACATGGAGACTAAATAAGTCGAAGAGTTAAAACACAGAATTTAACCCTTAAATGACTTCTGTCTATTTCAGTTTACACAACTCAGCAGAGGATCCAGAATAAACATAAAAATCCAGTCCAGCATATAACAGAAGTCTCTCTCTATAAGAATAATAAAGCGTTAGTCCAGCATAGAGGGGCTGAGTGAATGTGGTCTGGACTCTGTGGAGGAGAGTCATGGTTTCAGAGACGCTGTAGAAGGACAGAATACCTGCACTGTGATCCAGGTACACTCCTACTCTGGAGGACTCAGGACCTGAGACGGGAGTTTGGACATTGTTGGACCAAAATGTATATTTGTTGTTGTTACAATCTAACGCCCAAGATTTGTCATTTCGTCCAAATCCACATTCATCCGACCTCCCTGCTCTGCTGATATTCTTGTATGCGACTGCTACATAAACTCCTCCTCTCCCTCTCCTCTCCACCTCCCAGTAACAACGTCCAGTCAGACTCTCTCTACTCAGGACCTGAGACAGGTTACTGAATCTGTCTGGGTGACAAGAATAAGACTGATGTTGATACATGTATGTTGCTTTCCTGTTCCCCTCAGATAATAACAGCTGTGTGTTTACTGTGTTTGGATCCAGTGTGATTTCACGTGAATATTTTAAGAATCCAGCTCTGGTCTTGGGCTCTGGTGGTGGCAGTAAAACGTCCACTTCAGTCCCTGTCAGTGAGACGTTTGTCCACTTCTCTCTCAGGACGTCCTGTAGTTTATCTCTTACTTCTGACACGGCTGCTGTCACGTCCTCAAAGCAGCTCAGAGGACAGATATGGATGCTGGATGTAGATTGGCTGAGTGGTGACAGTGAGGGGTAGTTGTGTAGAAACTGGTTGTGATCCTCTGTGTGTGAGAGCTTCTTCAGCTCAGCGTCTTTCCTCTTCAGCTCAGTGATCTCCTGCTCCAGCTTCTCCTGAAGCTCTTTGACTCGACTCACTTCTCTTTTCTGCTGAGATCTGACCTGCTGCTTCACATCAGAGTTTCTTTTCTCCAGGAGACGGATCAGCTCAGTGAAGATCTTCTCGCTGTCCTCCAATGCTTTATCAGCAGAGAGATTGATGGCCTCCGCCTGCTGTTGAAGCAGCTTCACATCTTTCTCTCTGTCCTGGATTCTCTGCTGGATGTTTTGTCGACTCCCCTCGAGCTCTCTCTGCCTCTCAGCTCTCTCTGCTGCAGCTGAGACTGTGTCGTGGCCTTTATGTTCCTCCACAGAGCAGAGATAACAGATAAGCTGCTGATCAGTACGACAGAACATCTTCATCACCTCATCATGACGAGAGCAGACGTTCTCCTGGAGCTTCTTGGACGGCTCCACCAGCTTGTGTTTCTTTAACTGAGCTACATCGTAATGAAGCTGAAGGTGTTTCTCACAGTAAGAGACAAGACAGATCAGACAGGACTTGTGTGCTTTGAGTTTTCTCCCGGTGCAGACATCACAGGCCACATCTTCAGCTCCAGCATAGCAGTGATCAGCAGGAGCAGCTTGGAGTCCAGTCTTCTTCAGCTCCTCCACTAAATCTGCTAACATGGTGTTTTTCAGCAGGACAGGCCTCTGTGTGAACGTCTTCCTGCACTGAGGGCAGCTGTAGCTGTACTTATAATCCTCTACATCCCAGTGGCTTTTAATACAGTTCATGCAGTAGCTGTGTCCACAGGGAATAGTCACCGGATCCTTCAGTAGATCCAGACAGATGGAACAAGAGAAGGTTTCCTGGTCCAGCTGAACTCCTTTCTGCTCCATTTCACCTCTCGCTCAGTGACAACGACTGTCTGAGTCTCACTAGTCTGAGCTCTGATCTTAAAATAGCATGTGTGTGGGAGGAGTTATCAAGCTTTGTTCATTCCTGGACGAGAAGCAATTCGAGAGAGATACTGGGTGTGTTCCAAGGCCCATACTACCATTAGTATGCCAGAAACAATTTTTGTAAGTACCAACTGTCTGCAGGCTGTTCTGCAGACAACTGTACGTACTTTTTAAGAGCAGCTGCAGTTTGTACTAAAGTAAAAAGAAAAGTATGTGATAAGGAACACAACAACACTTCAGCTTTTAGGAGGTAAACTCTTCTTAGAATCAGAGGGTTTGGAGACGGATCCCCAGTTTACTAAATGACTGAGTTGTTCTGTAATTAAGTTTATATTGTTTGCAAAAATTCAAACATACAACATGGAAGACACATGAATGAATAACTGCTTTTTGTTCGTAAATAGCAAATTTGCAAAGTAACTACAATCTGTGAAATATATAGAATTAGGATTTAGCGCCACCTTAACCATCATTAAAATGCTGCTGACATGTTACCGTTTCTGCAAAATATTAATATTGTTTGGCCGGTTTCTTCTGAATGATGAGTGCTTTAACTTTTGAAAATTTCAGGTTAACTCTGCTCTCTCCAAAATAGTTATTTTGTTATAGTGTGACTTTGTTTTAAAGGGTTAGGAACTAACAAACTAATTAACTCATGTAGGCAGCGGTAAACCAGCAACTCCCGTGTTCTGCGTGGTAAAAAGTTTTTGTCTGATGGCAAGATAAAGCTGTGAAAATATTATAAATATAGCGTCCTCTTAAACTGATATTGAACACCTTCATAACCCCACTTCAACATATATTCCTTTAATGTAGCCTATATACTGGCAGAAATAATAGCATTCCTATTTTTTTTCACAAGTTTAACCATTGAAATCAGTTACATTATCTGCAGACTTAACCTATTTGTCATCAATACAGTCACAAAAGTCTGATACAAAACACTCAGAAACACATTGACCAAGGAGATCAGAGCAGCTAAAAGGAGCTACTGTGAAAAGTTGAAAAACCGGTTTTCAGCCAACGACTCTGCAGCACTGTGGAGACGCCTTCAAGACACCACCAGCTATAAGAGACCACCCCCACTGCTGAGGCTAACAATGGCCTTGCCAATGACCTGAATACCTTCTACTGCAGGTTTGAGAGGGAAACACTCACACCCCTCCCCCACTCCAGACCACCTGTAGGCCCCACCACTCACCTGGCTACCCCTCCCCCCGATACTCAATCCACACTCATCATATGTGAACAGGATGTGTGCCGCCTCTTTCAGAGGCAAAGGAGCCATCCACACAGAGACACTTTTTGGTGTAAAGCACATGTTTAGCATCATTTTGGCCTATCGTCCAAGCTAATCCTGTAAACGCACTGCCTGAAAACACACTTTTTTGAAACCTTTTCCCAGGGTGAAAAAATTCGAAAACAGCGCCATTGTGATTTCGTTTGGACGGCGAAGCCGCATACTTGTTTATCAATGATGTCATTGCCACACCCCTCAACCTCTTACCCTGCGACGACGTCTTAACAAGAGTGTGAGTCGCAGCAGCAGTTCTATCGGTCCACTATCAGTCCACGCAAGTTATTCTGGTTTCCTTGCACTAGCTAACCATTTTCGTTCATTTTATGTTATGGTTTCCTCTTCTACGGTCTGTTTGTATACAGCGCACAAGCATTATGCGCCTCTTCTTCTCTGTTTTTTGGTGAATTTCTGTAGCAGAAACAGCGCCACCTATAGGCCTGAAATATGAAGTAGTGTGTGGAGTCATTTACAAATGGATGTTTGGACGCAACTATTCTTGAAACGATGCCAGGGAAGACGGGGGAAAAAAAGATTGTTTTGCTACGTGTGGACGTGGCCAAAATGTCCGTAATGCATCAGGCCCTGATGGTGTAACACCCTCCTGTCCCAGGGCCTGTCCTGTCCAGCTAGCACCAATCTTCACACAAATATTCAACAGATCACTGGAGCTGTGCGAAGTGATCGGTGTCAAACTCTTAAAATTTCATGTCATTGGGCTCATCCAGGATGGTGACGAGTCTGCATATCGGCAAGAGTTTGAGAATTTGGCGCTCTGGTGCAGTCAACACAACCTGGAGCTAAACACTCTAAAGACTGTGGAGATGGTGGTGGACTTTAGGAAGCACCCCACAGTGCTGCCCCCCCCAATATCCAACAGCTCAGTGTCAAATGTGGACTAATTCAAGTTTCTGTGCTCCATCATTTCCCAGGATCTGAAGTGGGAGTCCAACATCAACGCCATCCTTAAAAAGGCTCTGCAGAGGATGTAAACTTTACAGATCTTTATTGTAAAAGATGTAGACAATGTTTTCAATGCTTGTCCAGTGAATCATAAACAATCACTGAACATGCACCTGTGGAACGGCCATTAACACACTAACAGTGCACAGATGGTAGGCAATTAAGGTGACAGTTTTAAAAACTCAGAACACTAAAGAGGCCTTTCTACTGACCCTGAAAAACGCCACAGAAAGATGCCCAGGGTCCCTGCTCATCTGTGTGAACGTGCCTTAGTCATGCTGCAAGAAGGCATGAGGACTGCAGATGTAGCGAGGGCAATACATTGCAATATCCCTACTGTGAGACGCCTAAGACAGCGCTACAGGGACACAGGAAGGACAGTTGATCGTCCTCACACTGGCAGACCACGTGTAAAAACACCTGCACAGGATCGGTACATCCAAACATCATACCTGTGGGACAGGTACAGGATGGCAACAACAACTGCCCGAGTCACACCAGGATTGCACAACACCTCCATCAATGCCCAGACTGTCCACTATAGGCTGAGAGAGGCTGGACGGAGGGCTTGTAGGCCAATTGAAAGGCAGATCCTTACTAGACATCACCGGCAACAACGTCGCCTATGTGCACAAACCCACCTTTGCTGGACCAGACAGGAATGGCAAAAAGTGCTCTTCACTGATGAGTCACAGTTTTGTATCACCAGGGGCCAGTGGCGGATCTAGAACGTTTTACATGGGGTGGCAAAGGGGTAGCGAGAGATCTTGGCAGGGTGGCACGCGAAGATGATACATGGGAACCCCCATATGTAAATGCACTGCTATGCCCTACTATGCCCCGCAACACCCTGCTACGCCCTGAACTGCTACAACTATTATTTCAAGTAATAGTTCCATTATCTTTATTGTTACTATAATTGCCACCGTTCATCATACCAACTGCTATAATTATTATGAATCATAATTTTCTATATCTGTATCTGTGTCCCAACCGGCAGTGGCAGATGGCTGCCCACCAAGATCCTGGGTCTGTTTTTCTGAATTAAATGGCTTGATCATATTTACTGATACAGACAAATAGAACAGAAAATAAAACAGAATGTGTCTTATTTTATCAGTAATTATGATCAAACAAAAGACAAGGCAAAGCAGTATTATTTGTATAGCACATTTCAGCAACAGGGCAATTCAAAGTGCTTTACATACAAACAATTAAAATACAAGAAAAAAAGTTACAGTGCAGTACAAGAAATGAAACATTAAAGAGCAGTTAAAAACAGTTAAAAATATAAAAGCAGATCAAATACAAGATTTTATGGTGCTAGTGTGGGACAATGTATAAGCCGTTGCTCTATACACGTAATCCACCCGCAATCCTTGCCGTTCCCAGAACGGGCCGGTTCCACTGGTTTACTCTCTTTATATGCTTATATCGATTTTCATACAGTTTCAACAATGCAACTTAATAGAAATGAATGAATAATTATTTAAAGAAAGGCAACATCAAAAAGAAAAGTATTCAGCCTTGATTTAAAAGAACTGAGCGTTAAAGCGGACCTGCAGTTATCTGGATGTTTGTTCCAGATATGTGGAGCATAAAAACTAAATGCTGCTTCCCCCTGTTTAGTTCTGACTCTGGGGACAACAAGCAGACCTGTCCCAGACCACCTAAGAGGTGGTCTGAAATCAATTCTTTGAGGCACAGGTAGCCAGTGTAAAGACTTAAGAACTGGAGTGATGTGATCCAAACAAAAGGTCAAACAAATGCCATGATAGAGAAACTTTTAAACATCATTAGATAATCTATGTATATATGTAAATCTTTGCATATCTTACCCTATAACATATACAACCAAATGGAAATAGCCAAAACCTGAAAACATGTCATTTCACTGAGTGACAGGACATGTTATGCTACTGTACTGCAATTTCTATGGAAGGAGAATATAAACAAACCATATGGTCCAGGGGTAACTGCAGGCCTCTTCCTCCCTGTCATCTTCATCTGCCTCCTCCTGATCACTCCCTGCCGCTGTCCCTATGTGTTGTCTGTGTGTGTGTCTATGTGTCTGTTAAGTATTTTTACATTAATTGTTATGGCTGTATTGATTTAAAAGCCTAATAATGTGGTGGGTCAAAAATATGAACACCTTACAAGGGTTAAATCCATTCTTGTGAACGGAAACGCGTCATCTGCCACAATACAGTATGGAGCCAGCTGGTCAGAACCTGGAAGTGGTGCAGGGGCAGGGATGTTGGTGGTTCTGTTTACCAGGGCATCTGCTAACGTGCATCCACGAAACACTCCTCCATCAGAAATTCTTCCATTACAACCAACATCCACATACAGAAACCTGTACAAGCTGTCAACTGGTGCCATCAAGACAATGGGAAAGTTGTGTTTGTACAGCTAACAGCTAACAGGGCAAGCTACCTTAAATCTTGTTGTCACGTAAGGGCCCTGTTCATGTTGCACAGACATTTTAATTGCATTTTATGTCTGTTAAGAGGTACAAAGGCACTGTAAAACTTGCCCCGACAACTGCCGTTATAGCTCAGTGGAAGCTCGTACACGTAGCTGCAGCTACTCCGTGTTGCCTGCACTGATTCGGGTCGTGTTTTTTTCAATCTTAAGTACATGCATATTTAAAGCGATGAAGATTAAAGTAAAAATTGGCAGAATTCTCCTTTAATGTATATGTTGTACTCACTCTAACTCTATGATTCTGTATGCCACTGCCAAGATTCAATGTTAACTTGTACCTTTAATGTTAATATGATTTTAGTGAGGTAAGATGTTTGACTTCTTATTTTAAAGCATCTTATAATGAAGATCACTTTATGAATAATCCCTGAAACTGGCTGATATAGAGGATTTATGATGCTTTTGTGTGCAGCAGCCATCTCTCCTGCAGCCAGTCAGCGGAGCACTACATCAGGTCAGTCACACTCAGACACTTAATAGAAGGCTTTGCATCTGGTCATGCTAACATGTAACACTGGTTTAATCTATTACCCCCCCCCCCTCCCCCCATGTTCTTTCTAATGTCTATAGATCAAGTTGCCTGTGATTCCAGACAGCAGTTTGCTGCTACAGTGATGCTCTGGATGAGTGAGTAAAGGGCTAGATCTTTATTTATTTATTTATTTTTTTTGATGCAGGGGTTATGCTCCCCCCTCCCCCCAATATTTAGAAGAGGTTGATTTCTCCCCCGTCAAAATATATGAAAAAAAGAGGTAAAAATAACCGTTCAGGGGGCTCAAAACATGTTTATATCCTTCTTAGAGCTGCTTCTTAGGGTTACGTTTCTCTAAAAGTTGAATCCCTCTCAACTTTATTACAGTATTAAATGAAAAAATAACGTATACACAAATCCCAAAAAGGAAAACCGAATACCTACCCAACAAATGAATCTCCCTATAGTGTGATATTTGGATCCAGCCCTACTTCTTACCAGTAAATATATGACACTCATAGGACTCCCAGACCCCCCGGTTAGAATGTGTTGACTTGATTTCTGAATCTGGGGCCTTATTTAGTTCAGTTTGAGCTCTCTGTGTGGAGCAGTCATGTCTCCTGGAAGCATCTCCCCTGCTGTAGCTCCCTCTGTAACCAATAGCTGAACATGACATCAGGTCAGTCCCAGTGAGACACTTCTTAGCATTGTCAGCAGGCTTTGACTTTCTCTCTCTTCCTTACCCACACAATGCACATCTTACTCTTCTGACTGCTTAACCCTCGTGTCGTCTTCCTGTTGACCATCAACTTGATGTCCTTCTGGGTCAAAATTTAAAATTAACTTTTTCCAACGTTTTTCTTGCTTTTTTCAACGCTTTGTTTCATTAATGGCCAATAAACTTAAATGACATTATACCTCATTTTTGAGTTTTAAAAACCAGTAGCATTGTTAAGATGAGAGGATGTTGAGTGGATCACAGACTGGTTTATGTCAAAGTTTAGTCAGAACACTTTTTTTTCAAATGCTAAACAATTGAATAAAAACCCCAAAAGTCAAAGGAAGTAATGATTCATTTTACTTGTGAAGAATGTTGTCTGGGTTCCATACAACGTCCATGCATGCATCCAGGTTATTTTGGGGCAATTTGGTTGAAAGAAACCCATATTTGTGATATGAAAAAGCTTTTAAAACAGGTCAAATTTGACCTGAGGAAAACACAAGGGTTAAAAAATAAACTTTTTTGACTGATTTCTTTTTTTATATTATACTAGTTCTTTGTACTAGGACAGGTTTTTATATCTCCTTGCTTACAATTTTATAATACATGATAATATATGAAACTGTAACATCAGTATCATGGCCTATACTGTGGCTATACACGGCCCTAACACCGTGGTGGTTTAAATTCGGGTACCATATGCCCCTTTTTAACTTTGAGCCCCTGCCCCTTCACAGGTCTCTGCACGGCTCTGTTGTTTCTCTAATATCTGGAACAATCATTCCCATCCCATAAGCTGTTTTTTGCAATGCAAATGTTGTTCACTGCTCCAGTAAATAGGACCGACCTTAGATACGACCAGGCGACGTGAGAGGGTGTAATTGAACAACGATGGTCACTTCAGAGGGGAATATCACCCATAATGCTTGGCAGTTATGCCCTTGTGGCTTTTGGCAATGTATGCTGTTACGTAATATTGAGGGCCGGGAGGGGGAAGATGAACTACTAATGAAACACAGTTAGTTTTAGTGTAATATTTATTGACTCAGTGCAGAGAGGAAATGTTGGCTGTAAAAAGCAACAAGTGATAGAAAACTCTGCTCATTTCTCTGTGACGGAGCAGTTTTAGTGAGGAAAGTTGAAAGGACAGAGACTGACTGACTCTAAACATGAACACTGTACTTTGTGGTGTTTCAGGAGGAAAAGTGCCTCAGTTATACTCTCATATCAGTTTCACATTTTCTCCATCAGCTTTGTATGAAACCCTGGAATGAAGACAGGAAGAAAAGACTTTGTTCATGTTAGTTTATTCATCACGTAAAGCTTCAGTTTGTTCACACATCCCATCAGTAAAGTCACTTCTAAAACGTCAATACAAGCAAAAAAAAACTCAAACTAATTTGCAAAAACATTCAGAAAAGCAAATGAATGTTGAAGAAAGCTTCTGGGGCTTCCCGAATTATTTTTTTCCACAGTCTGATCTGCTGCCCTTGGGGTTAAAGGCCTTGCTCAAGAGCACCTCAGTGGTGGTAATGTGGGAAGGACAAGTGCTGCTCTTTCACTTTCCCCACACAGATTTTATCCTGTCGGTCTGGGGATTGAACCAGGCCCATGCTCGCTTCCCTAACCCACCACTGCCCCTTAATATGTGTGTAACTGAGAATGTTTTTCTAATTTTTTAGAAAAGCAAATAGATGTCGAAAAAGGTGAAATTTTTTGATAAAAGCAAAATAATAAGATAAAGCAACAAAAATGTGTAAACACATGAAAAACAACAAAATAGAATGTCACAACAATCAGCTCTCTAATCAGAATCCACAGAATCAGAATTTAACCCTTAAATTACTTCTGTCTATTTCAGTTTACACAACTCAGCAGAGTTTTCATAATAACAAACCCTTAGTCCAGCATAGAGGGGCTGAGTGAATGTGGTCTGGACTCTGTGGAGGAGAGTCATGGTTTCAGAGACGCTGTAGAAGGACAGAATACCTGCACTGTGATCCAGGTACACTCCTACTCTGGAGGACTCAGGACCTGAGATGGGAGTATGGACTCTATTGGAACAAAATGTAGAACTGCTGTTGATACAATCTAACGCCCAAGATTTGTCATTGAATCCAAATCCACATTCATCCAAGACATAGAACCCTACCCCCCCTGCTCTTCTCATATTCTTGTATGCAACTGCTATATAAACTCTTCCTCTCCCTCTCCTCTTCACCTCCCAGTAACAACGTCCAGTCAGACTCTCTCTACTCAGGACCTGAGACGTGATAGTGAATCTGTCTGGGTGACTAGAATAAGACTGTTTTTGTCTTATGTATGTTGCTTTCCTGTTCCCTTTGGATAATAACAGACATCTGTATGCTGTGTTTGGATCCAGTGTGATTTCACGTGAATATTTTAAGAATCCAGCTCTGGTCTTGGGCTCTGGTGGTGGCAGTAAAACGTCCACTTCAGTCCCTGTCAGTGAGACGTTTGTCCACTTCTCTCTCAGAACGTCCTGTAGTTTATCTCTTACTTCTGACACGTCCGCTGTCACGTCCTCAAAGCAGCTCAGAGGATGGATATGGATGCTGGATGTAGATTGGCTGAGTGGTGACAGTGAGGGGTAGTTGTGTAGAAACTGGTTGTGATCCTCTGTGTGTGAGAGCTTCTTCAGCTCAGCGTCTTTCCTCTTCAGCTCAGTGATCTCCTGCTCCAGCTTCTCCTGAAGCTCTTTGACTCGACTCACTTCTCTTTTCTGCTGGAATCTGACCTGCTGATCCAGATCAGAGCTTCTTTTCTCCATGAGACGGATCAGCGCAGTGAACATTTTCTCGCTGTCCTCAACCTGCTGTTGAAGCAGCTTCACATCTTTCTCTCTGTCCTGGATTCTCTGCTGGATGTTTTGTCGACTCCCCTCGAGCTCTCTCTGCCTCTCATCTCTCTCTGCTGCAGCTGAGACTGTGTTGTGGCCTTTATGTTCCTCCACAGAGCAGAGATAACAGATAAGCTGCTGATCAGTACGACAGAACATCTTCATTACCTCATCATGACAAGAGCAGACGTTCTCCTGGAGCTTCTTGGACGGCTCCACCAGCTTGTGTTTCTTTAACTGAGCTACATCGTAATGAAGCTGAAGGTGTTTCTCACAGTAAGAGACAAGACAGATCAGACAGGACTTGTGTGCTTTGAGTTTTCTCCCGGTGCAGACATCACAGGCCACATCTTCAGCTCCAGCAAAGCAGTGATCAGCAGAAGCAGCTTGGAGTCCAGTCTTCTTCAGCTCCTCCACTAAATCTGCTAACATGGTGCTTTTCAGCAGGACAGGCCTCGGTGTGAACGTCTTCCTGCACTGAGGACAGCTGTAGCTGTACTTACAATCCTCTACATCCCAGTGGTTTTTAATACAGTTCATGCAGTAGCTGTGTCCACAGGGAGTAGTCACCGGATCCTTCAGTAGATCCAGACAGATGGAACAAGAGAAGGTTTCCTGGTCCAGCTGAACTCCTTTCTGCTCCATTTCACCTCTCGCTCAGTGACAACGACTGTCTGAGTCTCACTAGTCTGAGCTCTGATCTTAAAATAGCATGTGTGTGGGAGGAGTTATCAAGCTTTGTTCATTCCTGGATGAGAAGCAATTCGAGAGAGATACTGGGTGTGTTCCAAGGCCCATACTACCATTAGTATGCCAGAAACAAATTTTTTGCTGCAGTTTGTACTAAAGTAAAAAGAAAAAGTATGTGATAAGGAACGCAGCAACACTTGTTTACAACAGAGCTCATTTCTCATTTAAAAACTCTGCTGACTTCAGCTTTTAGGAGGTAAACTCTTCTTAGAATCAGAGGGTTTGGAGACGGATCCCCAGTTTACTAAATGACTGAGTTGTCCTGTAATTAAGTTTATAATGTTTGCAAAAATTCAAACATACAACATGGAAGACACATGAATGAATAACTGCTTTTTGTTCGTAAATAGCAAATTTGCAAAGTAACTACAATCTGTGAAATATATAGAATTAGGATTTAGCGCCACCTTAACCATCATTAAAATGCTGCTGACATGTTACCGTTTCTGCAAAATATTAATATTGTTTGGCCGGTTTCTTCTGAATGATGAGTGCTTTAACTTTTGAATATTTCAGGTTATCTCTGCTCTCTCCAAAGCCACCAGACTCCTTTGACAAAAACAGTAATTTTACCTCACAGAACACGAGGGTTGGTCCTCTACGGCTGCCTCCATCGCTTAGTTATTTTGTTATAGTGTGACTTTGTTTTAAAGGGTTAGGAACTAACAAACTAATTAACTCATGTAGGCAGCGGTAAACCAGCAACTCCCGTGTTCTGCGTGGTAAAAAGGTTTTGTCTGATGGCAAGATAAAGCTGTGAAAATATTATAAATATAGCGTCCTCTTAAACTGATATTGAACACCTTCATAACCCCACTTCAAAATATATTCCTTTAATGTAGCCTATATACTGGCAGAAATAATAGCATTCCTATTTTTTTTCACAAGTTTAACCATTGAAATCAGTTACATTATCTGCAGACTTAACCTATTTGTCATCAATACAGTCACAAAAGTCTGATACAAAACACATTGACCAAGGAGATCAGAGCAGCTAAAAGGAGCTACTGTGAAAAGTTGAAAAACCGGTTTTCAGCCAACGACTCTGCAGCACTGTGGAGACGCCTTCAAGACACCACCAGCTATAAGAGACCACCCCCACTGCTGAGGCTAACAATGGCCTTGCCAATGACCTGAATGCCTTCTACTGCAGGTTTGAGAGGGAAACACTCACACCCCTCCCCCACTCCAGACCACCTGTAGGCCCCACCACTCACCTGGCTACCCCTTCCCCCCGATACTCAATCCACACTCATCATATGTGAACAGGATGTGTGCCGCCTCTTTCAGAGGCAAAGGAGCCATCCACACAGAGACACTTTTTGGTGTAAACGCACATGTTTAGCATCATTTTGGCCTATCGTCCAAGCTAATCCTGTAAACGCACTGCCTGAAAACACACTTTTTTGAAACCTGGTCCCAGGGTGAAAAAATTCGAAAACGGCGCCCTTGTGACTTCGTTTGGACGGCGAAACCGCATACTTGTGTATCGTTGATGTCATCGCCACACCCCTCGACTTCTTACCCTTCTTACTCTTAATAATTTTGTTAACTTGGAAAACCTTGTGAAAGCTAAGCGTAGCATAAGCTTTAATGATTATAAACTAAATCCAATATCTTAATTTGTTATATTTCAGAGACTTAACATTTTGTTCCACAAAGTTTTCACCTGACAATCCGAATACAGATCACAGATCATATTTAAAAGACATAACACAAAATCACAAAGTCACACAACTGTCACTACAAAATACAAAAGACAATTTGTTCAGATGATTGACTCCACATTATATATATATATATATATATATATATATATATATATATATATATATATATATATATATATATATATATAGTGTAGTTATCAAATAATCCCCTTCAATGTACCAGATACAGTGAGAAACATATTTTAAGTCTTTCCATAAAACATGTCATCGGTTCCTACCTGCTGCTCTCCTCTGAACAACTGTTCACTGTTTCTAAACTCCACGTTTTAGCAGTAGGTCATAACCTGATTTAGGCAGAATAGTTTACTGATTGTCATTTTCAAAGTGTTGTGAATAATGTGTGTCTAGTGAAAATAAACAAATGACTGCAATCACTTTCAGAAATCTTTCTTTTATTAAAAAAGTAAAGTTTTTAAAATGTGCAAATATAACATAAAGGTCACTCCACATGGTCTTGCAGCAGTGCTCTTCTGAATGAAAACGTTTAATTCTCTGGGCTGCGTGTTGGTGTAGGTGTGCATTGTCCAGGTTGGTATACACGCCGATTGGGTGTAGCTGTATGCCGAAAGGCTTGTGTCGTGGGGTGTGGTGTTGAATGAATATATGATGGTTGATGATGATTGTGATCATCATATGATGATTGTACCCTGCTGCTGTGGCGGAGTAAAAACTGGGGTCTGATAAGCAATTCCCTCATCAGGGAAAAGCCATCCTGTATGGTGCTGGTTATATTTGCAATGTTTGTGTTGATCTGTGTCATGTTCTCAGCGTGACTTCTTGCTGACTCCTCAGTCAACTCCAACATCCTCCTCTTGATTTTCAGATCCTCCTCTGCTGGGTCAGCCTCTTTGGTCGGTCCCCTCTGTGGCTGTCCAGCTTGGCCTAGAATTAAGCAGAGCAGAGCATTTCTATCGGGCAACTTAAGGCCCAAACTAAGTTGTGAATTATGTACTGAAGAGACACACCTACATAAACATGCATCCATCCTAATGCCTCCAACGACACGGCACTGTAGCATATAGCTAGATAGCTAAGCTTGAAATGATGAGCATACTTGGGCAAAACCCGGCACTGCTTCAAAAATGCAGGAGGAAGACAGTCGAGGGATTCTGTTGAATTTGGTGATGCAGGCATCTCCTCTGTCGGTGTTGAGGGCTGGGACGACAACTCCACCAGGTCACCTGTCTCGATGCTTGAATCGATGGAGCGTGTAGATCTCCTGGCAAAGCTCATAAAATAACCACCCGTCCTTGGCCACTTCGACGTCCTGTGTCCATGGCCCGTCTGTATTTGCCACAAATATTTTTTAGCTTCATGGTCACCTGGGCTTTCGAAAGTGCCGTGGCCCCCTGTTGCCTCCGTCGGACACTGTGCATGAAACACGTTCGTCAAGTCCATATATTCAGACTGGCATGACTTCCAGTCCAATCCAATCCAATCCACTTCATTTACTGTATATAGCACGATTAACAAACACAAGGTTTCCAAAGTGCTGCACAAAAAAATAAAACAGAAATAAGTAGAATAAATAAAATACAATATGACAAACACAATACAAATATGCAAGTATACACATAAGATCAACACTCCACCTGGTGTTAAAAAGCCAAAGAAAAGAGGTGGGTTTTAAGAAGATTTTTATAATTAGACAGAGAGGAGGCCTGTCTAATGTGCAGAGGCAGTCCGTTCCAAAGTTTTGGAGCTGCAGCGGCAAACGCTCTGTCCCCTCTGAGGTCAGCTGACCTGAGAGATCGGCTGGGAGTGTAGGGGTGCAGCAGCTCAGAGAGGTAAGGTGGGGCACGGCCATTCAAGGCTTTAAAAACAAATAAAAGAATTTTAAAATGAATCCTCAAATGGACAGGCAACCAGTGGAGTGAAGCTAAAATAGGTGAAATGTGCTCGTACTTGCGTGTGCCAGTTAAAAGACATGCAGCAGTATTTTGTACCAGTTGAAGACGAGCAATGGAAGACCCACTAGCCCCTATATAAAGTGCATTACAGTAATCCAGCCGAGTGGTCACAAAGGCGTGGATTACTGTTTCAAAATGCTGTCTCTGAAGGACTGGGTTGATTTTTGCCAGCTGCCTTAACTGGAAAAAGCTAGACTTCACCAGTCAACATTTTCTTGCAATTTACTCGCCTTGTAGCCGAGTGTGAGTCGCAGCAGCAATTCGACTTCACTATTGGTCCACACAAACTATTCTGGTTTCCTTCCACTAGCACATTTTCGTCCATTTTGTGTTATGGTTTCTTCTTCTACTGTCTGTTTGTATACAGCGCACAAGTATTATGTGCCTCTTGTTCTCCGTTTTTGGTGAATTTCTGTAGCAGAAACAGCGCCAACTATAGGCCTGGAATATGAAGTAGCGTGTTAAGTCATTTACATATGGATCCGTTTGGACGCAACTATTCTTGAAACGATGCCAGGGAAGACAGGGAAAAAAAGATTGTTTTGCTACGTGTGGACGTGGCCAAAATGTCCGTAAAGCATCAGGCCCTGATGGTGTAACACCCTCCTGTCTCAGGGCCTGTGCTGTCCAGCTAGCACCAATCTTCACACAAATATTCAAGTCCCGTCATGCATCAAAAGCTCCACCATCACCCCAGTCCCCAAGAAACCCTCCATCATTGGACTGAATGACTATAGACCTGTGGTCTTGACTTCAGTCGCCATGAAGTCCTTTGAACGCCTGGTGCTGACCCACCTCAAAAACCTCACAGGTCACCAGCTGGACCCCCTGCAGTATGCCTACAGAGCAAACAGTGAGTGGATGATGCAGTGAACATGGGGCTGCACTTCTTCCTGCAACACCTTGACCAGCCAGGGACCTACGTCAGGATCCTGTTTGTGGACTTCAGCTCAGCGTTCAACACTATCATACCTGAAATTCTCACCATACTCTCTCAGCTCACTGTATCTCGTGCCATCTGTCAGTGGATCTCCAGCTTACTGACTGACAGGAGTCAGTATGTGCGTTTGAGAGATGTCACATCTGGAACACGGACATTCAGCACTGGTGCACCACAGGGATTTGTCCTTTCCCCACTGCTCCTATCCTTCTACACAAATGACTGCAAGTAACTCCAAGGATCCAGCTGTCAAACTCTTAAAATTTGCAGACGACACCACTGTCATGGGGCTCATCCAGGATGGTGACGAGTCTGCATATCAGCAAGAGGTTGAGAATTTGGCGCTCTGGTGCAGTCAACACAACCTGGAGCTAAACACTCTAAAGACTGTGGAGATGGTGGTGGACTTTAGGAAGCAACCCACAGTGCTGCCCCCCCCCCCCACAATATCCAACAGCTCAGTGTCAAATGTGGGCTCATTCATTTTCCAGGATCTGAAGTGGGAGTCCAACATCAACGCCATCCTTAAAAGGACTCAGCAGAGGATGTAAACTCAGCAAAAAAAGAAACGTCCCTTTTTCAGGAACTGTATTGACACAGGAAGGAAAGCTGATCGTCCTCACACTGGCAGACCACGTGTAACAACACCTGCACAGGATCGGTACATCCAAATATCACACCCGTGGGACAGGTACAGGATGGCAACAACAACTGCCCAAGTCACACCAGGAGTGCACAACCCCTCCATCAATGCCCAGACAATGTCCACTATAGGCTGAGAGAGGCTGGACGGAGGGCTTGTAGGCCAATTGAAAGGCAGATCCTTACTAGACATCACCGGCAACAACGTCGCCTATGGGCACAAACCCACCTTTGCTGGACCAGACAGGAATGGCAAAAAGTGCTCTTCACTGATGAGTCACAGTTTTGTATCACCAGGGGCCAGTGGCGGATGTAGAACGTTTTACATGGGGTGGCAAAGGGGTAGCGAGAGATCTTGGCAGGGTGGCACGCGAAGATGATACATGGGAACCCCCATATGTAAATGCACTGCTATGCCCTACTATGCCCCGCAACACCCTGAACTGCTACAACTATTATTTCAAGTAATAGTTCCATTATCTTTATTGTTACTATAATTGCCACCGTTCATCATACCAACTGCTATAATTATTATGAATCATAACTCTCTATATCTGTATCCCAACCGGCAGTGGCAGATGGCTGCCCACCAAGATCCTGGGTCTGTTTTTCCTAGCCACTGCACTGTTGCACCAAATGCTTGCTTTTGGGGGAATTGTTGGGTCTTTGTAACAAGAGTTTACTCTTCTCCAGACACTTTACAGATAGAGTACGTCTAGACCACACTCTATAATGTACAATTTGATACTGTAACTGCAGGCCTCTGCTCAGACATTCTGTTTGGAGAACAGAGTCCAAACCCTCATTTTTAATATTTTCAATGGTCAGCTCCAATTCATACCTGCCCAGCACAACCACAGTCTGATCTGCTGGCCACTGAGCACTCCACTGGGGTTAAGGGCCTTGCTCACTCTTCTCGCCTTGCTCACTGCTCAATGGCACCTCAGTGGTGGTAATGAAGGAGGGACAAGCTCTGCTCTTTCACTTTCCCACCCAGATTTTATCCTGTCGATCTGGGGATTGAACCGGCGACCTCCCGTTCCAAAGGTCGCTTCCTTAACCCCCTAGGCCACTGCCCCCATAACTTCTGATCATAAAAGCCTATCTTTGGAAAAGTGAATGTCCCTGTATTTTTTCCACTGTCCTTATGATAATGATAGTAATATTAATACAAATGATGTGGAACTTGTGGGTTTAAACACAATCCACTGTAACATAAAATTTTCAGCAACAATGTCTTGCTACTCTCACTGTAATGTGAGTTACCTTCACCCCATTTCAACATAGTCTACACGTGAATACAGCTATGCCAAGGTACTTCACACTATTATTGTCTTCTATAATAAGCCATGAACTGCTCATATTGCATCTGAATGAAGGCCAGTCAGTGTTCCATTTCTGGGTCGTCTGGTCCTCCATTCACATGTAACCTTTCATACAGAAACCACATTAACATTACATTGTGGGGAACTTGGTGAACCCATTCCATGATCTCATTCCCCATTAACAACTTATTCAGCAATAATGTCTTGCTACTCTCAATGTAATGTTATGTTTCCAACATCTATGACGCTAGTGTGTAGACTTTTTGGTGATAATGATACAGGAGGCCATCATGATTGATATGATTTTTATTGATCCTTCTCAATAATCACAATTGAAACAAAACAAGTTATCCTCCTTTACACACGGACAATCTGTCCTATATCTTGCCCCATTGAAAAGGCACTGCACCAGTATCAGACATGAAATAACGACATTGTTCATCCCTGATTTGTTTGGCCCTTGCTGCTGCATTGGTGGTTTGTGACAGGGGGGCTTGTTGTAGGGCAGGGTCTTGCCTCCACCTTCCTTCAATAATGTCTCTATCTGGTCCGCCCTGGTCCACAATGTCTGCCATGTATACATTGCTGCCCTCACTCTGTAGAAAGTTATGCAGAGCACAACAAGCCAGGACAATCTACTCCACTGTGACAGTGTCTTGGATGTTTATGGTGGTTAGCAAGACACAGAAGAATCTGCCACAATGCAGTATGGAGCCAGCTGGTCAGAACCCGGAAGTTGTGCAGGGGCAGGGATGTTGGTGGTTCTGTTTACCAGGACATCTGCTAACGTGCATCCACGAAACACTCCTCCATCAGAAATTCTTCCATTACAACCAACATCCACATACAGAAACCTGTACGAGCTGTCAACTGGTGCCATCAAGACAATGGAAAAGTTGTGTTTGTACAGCTAACAGCTAACAGGGCAAGCTACCTACCGGCAGGATTGAGACATGGTAGGTGAATTTAAACAATGTCTGAGTTGAAAACGCATCTTGTTGTCACGTAAGGGCCCTGTTCATGTTGCACAGACATTTTAATTGCATTTTATGTCTGTTAAGAGGTACAAAGGCACTGTAAAACTTGCCCTGACAACTGCCGTTATAGCTCAGTGGAAGCTCATACATGTAGCTGCAGCTACTCCGTGTTGCCTGCACCGATTCGGATCGTGTTTTTTTTCAATCTTAAGTACATGCATATTTATAGTGATCAAGATTAAAGTAAAAATTGGCAGAATTCTCCTTTAATGTATATGTTGTACTCACTCTAACTCTATGTTTCTGTATGCCACTGCCAAGATTCAATGTTACCTTGTACCTGTAATGTTAGTATGATTTTAGTGAGGTAAGATGTTTGACTTCTTATTTTAAAGCATCTTATAATGAAGATCACTTTATGAATAATCCCTGAAACTGGCTGATATAGAGGATTTATGATGCATTTGTGTGCAGCAGCCATCTCTCCTGCAGCCAGTCAGTGGAGCACTACATCAGGTCACACTCAGACACTTAATAGCAGGCTTTGCATCTGATCATGCTAACATGTATCACTGGTTTAATCTATTACCCCCCCCCTCCCCCCTCATGTTCTTTCTAATGTCTATAGATCAAGTTGCCTGTGATTCCAGACAGCAGTTTGCTGCTACAGTGATGCTCTGGCTGAGCCACTCAGAACAGTATCTTCATCAAAATATATGAAAGACAACCCACTCCTCAAAAAGAGGTAAAAATAACTGTTCAGGGGGCTCAAAACATGTTTATATCCTTCTTAGAGCTGCTTCTTAGGGTTGTGTTTCTCTAAAAGTTGAATCCCTGTCAACTTTATTACAGTATTAAATGAAAAAAATGAAAAAAGAATATATACGCGAATCCCAAAATGAAAATTGAATACCTACCGAACAAATGAATATCCCTATAGTGTGATATTTGGATCCAGCCCTACTTCTTACCAGTAAATATATGACACTCATCGGACTCCCAGACCCCCCGGTTAGAATGTGTTGACTTGATTTCTGAATCTGGGGCATTATTTTGTTCAGTTTGAGCTCTGTGTGGAGCAGTCATGTCTCCTGGAAGCATCTCCCCTGCTGTAGCTCCCTCTGTAACCAGTAGCTGAACATGACATCAGGTCAGTCCCAGTGAGACACTCCTTAGCAGATGATTGCTTAACCCTCGTGTCGTCTTCCTGTTGACCATCAACTTGTTGTCGTTCCACGTCAAAATTAAAAATGAACTTTTTCCGGCGTTTTTCTTGCTTTTTTTCAACTCTTTGTTTCATTAATGGCCAATAAAACCTAACTTAAATGACATTATACCTCATTTTTGAGGGTAAAAAAGCTGAAATTATCAATTATTTGACTAGTAGTTAAGATGAGAGGATGTTGAGTGGACCACAGACTGATTTATGTTTTTTGTTTTTTTTTACACGTAGTGGTGTGTTCTTTATACTAGGACAGGTTTTTATATCTACTTGCTTACAGTGTTGTAATACATGATAATATATTAAACTATAACATCAGTATCATGGCCTATACTGTGGCTATACACAGCCCTAACACCGTGGTGGTTTAAATTCGGGTACCACATGCCCCTTTTCAACTTTGAGCCCCTGCCCCTTCACAGGTCTCTGCACGGCTCTGTTGTTTCTTTAATATCTGGAATAATCATTCCCATCCCATAAGCTTCTTTTTGCAATGCAAATGTTGTTCACTGCTCCAGAAAATAGGATGGACCTTAGATACAACCAGGCAATGGGAGAGGGAGCGAGTGATCAACGATGGTCACTTCAGAGGGGACTATCACCCATAATGCTTTGCAGTTATGCCCTTGTGGCTTTTGTCAATGTATGCTGTTACATAATATTAAGGGCCGGGGGGAAGAGGAACTACTAATGAAACACAATTAGTTATAGTGTCATATTTATTGACTCAGTGCAGAGAGGAAATGTTGGCTGTAAAAATCAACAAGTGATAGAAAACTCTGCTCATTTCTCTGTGACGGAGCAGTTTTAGTGAGGAAAGTTGAAAGGACAGACTGACTGACTCTAAACATGAACACTGTACTTTGTGGTGTTTCAGGAGGAAAAGTGCCTCAGTTATACTCTCATATCAGTTTCACATTTTCTCCCTCAGCTTTGTATGAAACCCTGGAATGAAGACAGGAAGAAAATACTTTGTTCATGTTAGTTTATTCATCATGTAAAGCTTCAGTTTGTTCACACATCCCATCAGTAAAGTCTGTTCAAAGACTCTTGTTCAATGATTTCATCAACAGATTCACTTCATCCACACAATCACTTTGTTTAAATCAGAATCTCAGCTATGTAAAAGAGAAGAATGAATTATTGATTATGATTATGATAACATTTGGTCCGCCAAACAAATAAATGTAAATCTAGATTTCTTTACAAATGTCCACAAAGAGAACAAAGTGTGTAGGATAAAGGAGGTCTGGTGCTTTCTCTCTTCAGAGCCATGCAGTGAAAGATAAACTAAATACACTTTTAGTTTGATTTGATTTCTGTGTCACGCCAAACATTTGGCCCGACCCACATGGGATTACAAGACACCGCTATTTAACAGACATCTTCCTGTCCCACAGATACATAACGTGGAGAAATACATGAATAACAAACGGCAGCTAATATCTACAGATCATCTCGGTAAAGATCTTTTTTAACATATCGTCCTGTTTCAACAATCAAAGGTAAAATAACAGATCTCAGCTGAGCACACTGAGAGCTTCTGGGGCTCCCCGAATGGTTTTCTCAACAAACAAAAACATCTCATCACTTCTACAACGTCAATACAAGCAAAAAAAAGTCTAACTAATTCACAAAAACATTTAGAAAAGCAAATAAATGTTGAAAAAATTGACAAATGTTGATAAAAGCAAAAAAATAAGAAAAAGCAACAAAAATGTGTAAACACGTGAAAAACGTCGAAAACATCGAATGTCACCACAATCAGCTCTCAGCAACAAACGAAAATGGAGACTAAATAAGTCGAAGAGTTAACACACAGAATTTAACCCTTAAATGACTTCTGTCTATTTCAGTTTACACAACTCAGCAGAGTCTCCAGAACAATAAACTAGAAGTCCAGCATAGAGCGGCTGAGTGAATGTGGTCTGGACTCTGTGGAGGAGAGTCATGGTTTCAGAGACGCTGTAGAAGGACAGAATACCTGCACTGTGATCCAGGTACACTCCTACTCTGGAGGACTCAGGACCTGAGACTGGAGTTTGGACTTTGTTGTAACAAAATGTATATTTGTTTTTGATACAATCTAACGCCCAAGATTTGTCATTAAATCCAAATCTACATTCATCCAACAGCCCTGCTCTGCTGATATTCTTGTATGCGACTGCTACAGAAACTCCTCCTCTCCTCTCCATCTCCCAGTAACAACATCCAGTCAGACTCTCTCTACTCAGGACCTGACACCAGTAATAATCAGTGAATCTGTCTGGGTGACTAGAATAAGACTGTTGTTTTTTCATTAATGTTGCTTTCCTGTTCCCCTCAGATAATAACAGCCGTGCGTGTGCTGTGTTTGGATCCAGTGTGATTTCACGTGAATATTTTAAGAATCCAGCTCTGGTCTTGGGCTCTGGTTGTGGCAGTAAAACGTCCACTTTAGTCCCTGTCAGTGAGACGTTTGTCCTCTTCTCTCTCAGAACATCCTGTAGTTTATCTCTGACTTCTGACACGGCCGCTGTCACGTCCTCAAAGCAGCTCAGAGGACAGATATGGATGCTGGATGTAGATTGGCTGAGTGGTGACAGTGAGGGGTAGTTGTGTAGAAACTGGTTGTGATCCTCTGTGTGTGAGAGCTTCTTCAGCTCAGCGTCTTTCCTCTTCAGCTCAGTGATCTCCTGCTCCAGCTTCTCCTGAAGCTCTTTGACTCGACTCACTTCTCTTTTCTGCTGGGATCTGACCTGCTGCTTCACATCAGAGCTTCTTTTCTCCAGGAGACGGATCAGCTCAGTGAAGATCTTCTCGCTGTCCTCCACTGCTTTATCAGCAGAGAGATCGATGGCCTCCGCCTGCTGTTGAAGCAGCTTCACATCTTTCTCTCTGTCCTGGATTCTCTGCTGGATGTTTTGTCGACTCCCCTCGAGCTCTCTCTGCCTCTCAGCTCTCTCTGCTGCAGCTGAGACTGTGTTGTGGCCTTTATGTTCCTCCACAGAGCAGAGAGAACAGATAAGCTGCTGATCAGTACGACAGAACATCTTCATCACCTCATCATGACGAGAGCAGACGTTCTCCTGGAGCTTCTTGGACGGCTCCACCAGCTTGTGTTTCTTGAATGTCTCTGATTCATAATGAGGCTGAAGGTGTTTCTCACAGAAAGAAGCCAGACATTGCAGACAGGACTTGTGTGCTTTGAGTTTTCTCCCGGTGCAGACATCACAGGCCACATCTTCAGCTCCAGCATAGCAGTGATCATCAGGAGCAGCTTGGAGTCCAGTCTTCTTCAGCTCCTCCACTAAAACTGCTAACATGGTGTTTTTCAGCAGGACAGGCCTCTGTGTGAACGTCTTCCTGCACTGAGGACAGCTGTAGCTGTACTTACGATCCTCTTCATCCCAGTGGCTTTTAATACAGTTCATGCAGTAGCTGTGTCCACAGGGAGTAGTCACCGGATCCTTCAGTAGATCCAGACAGATGGAACAAGAGAAGGTTTCCCGGTTCAGCTGAACTCCTTTCTGCGCCATTTCACCTCTCGCTCAGTGACAACGACTGTCTGAGTCTCACTTCCTGAGAAGTGAAACTAGTCTGAGCTCTGATGTAACAACAGCATGTGTTTGGGAGGAGTTATCAAGTTTAGCTTCATTCCTAAAAGAGGAGCACTTTGTGTTGCAACGCCCATACTACCATTAGTATGCCAGGAAAAGATTTAGTATGTCCCAATACATAGTAGGCTATGTCAAAAATATGTCCATATGCAACCGTTCACATTTTGTGTTATGTGCATAATATTATAATCATTCAGTACATAAAAGGTCTTTATGTCTTTTTTATTTTTACTATTTAATAAAATGGGGCTATGATTTTTTTGTAATTCATTAGGAAAGTTGGCTTGGTTGTCTGACGTGGTACCATGGTAACAACAGCCACCAGGGTGTGGTGATGTTCTGTCTCCTGTAAGATTACGTGTCGTTACGCCATCCACACGCAACAGCAGTCGACAGCAGACAGGCAGTCGGCAGTTTCTACGTGTAGTCAGTGAGTAAGATGTAAAGAAATAGAGACATATTGAGCTTTAAAACCAGCTGGAGCTACACGTGGAAACGTTCATGTTTTATCTATTAGGATTTAAATAAACTACGCACATAAAATAAGGAAATTTGTGTTTGCTAGATTATTTCTTTGTTGTAACAATGCTTCTTGGCAATAAATCTTATACCATTTGTAAGGAACTTGCATTTGTGGGATGAGCAACAGAGCTGAGTATGTGGGTTGCGCCCATGAAAAATTTGCCAAATCTTCTCTGACAATGCCAAACACCTTATCTTTGTTGACTCTTGTTTGGTGTTGTTTGTGGATTGGGTGATTGAAGTCAGAAGTAACAAGACATATTGGCCATTTCACAATTTATTCATTAACAAACAGGAGCCTCAATAACAAGTGGAAGAACCATACACAGCCACAACAGCCTGGCACCTCCTCCTCATGCTGGTCACCAGCCTGGTCACACACTGCTGTGGGATGGCATCCCATTCTTCAACCAGCATTTATCGCAAGTCAGCCAACGTGGTTGTGTTGGTCACTCTGGCGCCAACAGCACGCCCAACTGATACCACAAGTTTTCAATGGGGTTGAGGTCAGGACTGCTGGAAGGTCCTTCCATCCTCTCCACTCCCACATTCTGGAGGTAGTCTCTGATAAACCCCGCTCTGTGGGGGCGAGCGTTGTCATCTTGGAGGATAGGGTTTGGTCCCAGACTGAGGAAATAATGGATTGCCACTGATTGCAATACCAACAGCAAAGAAAAGCTGTTTGGTATTGTCAGAGACCATTTGGCAAATTTTTCATGGGCGCAACCCACATACTCATCTCTCTTACAAATGTGGCACCATTTAAAATGGAAATAATCAGGCTTTCGAATGGTATAAGATCTATTGGAAAGAATCATTGTTACAACAAAGACATATCTACCAAACACAAATGTCCTTATGTTTTGTGCACAATTTAGTCTGAGCTCTGATCTAAAAATATCAGTGATACGCTGTTGTACTTCCCCAGCATGTTGGTTACACCCATCTGCAAACTGTAGCTCTGAAGGGGAGGGAACAAGGAAATATGTGCACAGAGTGGAGCTGGCTGTGTTTGGGAGCAGGAAGAGGAGGGAGGGGTTATCAAGCTTTATTCATTCCTGGAAGAGGAGCGCTTTGAGAGAGATACTGGCTGTGTTGCAATGCCCATGCTACCATTAGTATGACAGGGAAAGATTTAGTTTGTCCCTTTCAAGGGTAGATGTAGATCAGTAGTCTTGAGCAGGTGTAAACGCTCAGAATGAGTCGGAGATGAAGTTGAAGAGATGGGATTTTTATTATTTAATTCCCAATTAAGGCCACTGCATTACTTCA
This sequence comes from Sander lucioperca, assembly GCF_008315115.2. Classification (NCBI taxonomy): domain Eukaryota; kingdom Metazoa; phylum Chordata; class Actinopteri; order Perciformes; family Percidae; genus Sander; species Sander lucioperca. Next base: position 9,263,177 of record NC_050186.1, read on the forward strand.
AATACTAAGTTACTCCTCTAGTAAACTAGTATTCATATGAAATAAAACAATAAAACATTGAGACCATTCAGCAAAGGACAATCAATCAATTAGTAAGCTGACATCACATGTATATACATGGCATTTAGGAAACCTTTATTGCAAGGTTGGCACAGCAAGATGTCCAGACTATTGCAACAGTAACTTTCGTTTTTTGCGTCCTGCTGCTCCCATCGTCAGCCAGGTAATATTTTTTTTTACTAAAGCAGTATATGAAATCAGATGTATTACCTATCACCATTTAGTTGTTTTGTGTTATTTAAGATATTTATAAAATATCTGGTCATGCCAGATGTAATTATTCCACTAATTTTTTAAACAATGCAATTACCTGTTTGAGCCACCAGGGGGCAGTGCTCCTCCTGCCCCCCCCTCAGCAAACTCTGCATATGCGGTCAGACCCATCTGCTAGGGGGCCGAGACTGAGAGCTATATATATATATATATATATGTAGGCATTAATTAAGTGATGAAATTTCCATTTCTGGCACTGGTTAACAACATGTTTTCAGGCTGATAGAAACCTTTTTGTTGTGGTTGTGTATGTTTCTGTTTACTGTTTTATTTTGGTAGTCTGGTTTTCTGTCTTGTCTTGTTTTACTTCATGTCTCTTAGTTTTCACATCCTTGTGATTGTCTAATGTGTTTCACCTGTTCCCCAGCCCTAGTGTCACCTGTCCCTTGTTTGCTCGTTACCTTGTGTATTTATTCTTTGTGTTTCCCTTGTCTTGGGTCAGATCATTGTCTTCTGTTGTTGCGTGTACTGTTTGTGTGTTCTTGTGTGGAGTCTACCCCATTGTCTCTTTGTTCCAGTTTGGATATCCTGTTCTTTTGTTTGATCTACATTCTGGAATGAGTTTTGCCTACTGCATTCAGGACTCCTTTTGTTGGTATCAACTTTGTTTTTGTTAAATAAATCCTCAAGCTCAACATACGCTTGCCTGCTCTCTGCTTTTGGGTCCTCAAATTCTCTGAGTCACGACAGAATGATCTGACCAAGCATGGACCCAGCAGAGAGGCGTCTCTTCTCTGAGAAAGTGGTCCAGTTCGACCAGAATGTGGCAAAATTGGTTAACTCCAAACCTAACCAGTATTCTCTAATCCTGGAGAGGATCGCCATACAGCAGCAGTGGTTCAAGGAGAGATCTTGGGTGAGTCATTTTGTTCCCCACCTGGATGAAATCAAGAAGAAGCTAGAGTGTTTCTACAAACTAATATCAATGACTCACCCACCAGCCTGCCTGTTTCTCAGCCTGCTAACACCTTGGCTACAGGTTCATTGTTTGTCACCCAGCCTGCCCCTTTGCCTGCTTCTCCGAGTCGAGAAGCTTCTCAACCTGGAGGAGCCAAAGACTTTGTAGACTTTGTTCGGGTATTTTGCTACATGGGCTAGACAGACTGAGGAAGCCAAAGTAGCCAGCCTCCAAGCTACAAGCCAAAGGTCCAGTAAATCAACTAGCAGCTGCTCTGAACTCCTGTCTGTCGGCCCTAATGCAACCTGGTCAGCGTACGCCACCAACCACCAGCAGTCCTTTGAGAGTACCCGCCTGGTTATTTTTTCTGGGACCCGTGGAGGCTGTAGACGGGGAAAACGACGACATGGCTCCCGTCACCTTGCCCCGCTTCAACCTCCCCAGAGTCCTCGCTGTCCAGCGGCCCCGAGCCCGTGCTGTCCAATGGCCCCGAGCCTGTGCTGTCCAGCGAGCCAGAGCCCAAGTTGTCCAATGTTCCTGAGCTGACCAGTGTTCCTGAGCCTGAGCTGTCCAGTGTTCCAGAGCTGTCCAGTGTTCCAGAGCTGTCCAGTGTTCCAGAGCTGTCCAGGGTTCCAGAGCCTCATCTGACCAATGTTCCAGAGCCTCAGCTGACCAGTGTTCCAGAGCTGTCCAGTGTTCCAGAGCTGTCCAGGGTTCCAGAGCCTCATCTGACCAATGTTCCAGAGCCTCAGCTGACCAGTGTTCCAGAGCTGACCAGTGTTCCAGAACCCCAGCTGACGTGCAGCGCTCCCGAATCCCACCTGACGTGCAGCTTTCCAGAGTCCTGGCTGACGTGCAGCCTTCCAGAGTCCCAGCTGACGTGCAGCCATCCCGAACCCCGGCTGACGTGCAACCGTCCCGAACCCCGGCTGACGTGCAACCGTCCCGAACCCCGGCTGACGTGCAACCGTCCCGAACCCCAGCTGACGTGCAGCTTCCCTGAACCCCAGCTGACATCCAGCCGTCCAGAACCCCAGCTGACGTCCAGCTGTCCAGAGTCTTCAATGACCACTCTCTCAGAGACTTTGCCGGTCTCCGGCTCCCCAGAGACTTTGACGGTCTCCGGCGCCCCAGAGACTTTGCCATTCCCCGGCGCCACAGTGGATTTGCCGTTCCCCGGCGTCCCAGAGACTTTGCCGGTGCCCAGCTTCCCAGTGACTCCTGTCCCCATTGTTTTGTCGGCGGCTCAACCGACTCCTGTCCCCCGACTCTTGCTACTCGTGTCCTGTCGGCGGCCCGGTCGACTTCTGTTCCTGTTGTCTTGTTGGCGGAGACCCAGCCTAAGGGTCTTCGCTGTCCTGCTCGGCCACCAGAGGGGTTCCACCTTCGCTGCTGTCCGCAGCCCTAGACCCCGTGCTTAGTTGGCAACAGCACTTCGGTCCCCAAGCCCCACTGTCCCCAGTTCCTGAGTTCCCACTGTACTCAGTTTCCAAGCCCCCATTTTTCCTCCCTTCGCCCCTCGGGGGTTGACTTGTGTTTGTCCCTCCTCCAGATCCCCTCCACCCTCCCTGGGCCATTTTTGCCTTTTGTGGACATTTTTAGATTTTTTTTTTTTTTGTGCTGTTTTTTTGGACGTCTGGGATCCGTCCCTTGGGGGGAAGGGGTTTGTCTTGTCTTGTTTTACTTCCTGTCTCTTAGTTTTCCTGCCCTTGTGATTGTCTAATGTGTTTAACCTGTTCCCCAGCCCTAGTGTCACCTGTCCCTTGTTTGCTCGTTACCTTGTGTATTTAGTCTTTGTGTTTCCCTTGTCTTGGGTCAGATCATTGTCTTCTATTGCTGCATGTACTGTTTGCGTGTTCTTGTGTGTAGTCTACCCCATTGTCTCTTTGTTCCAGTTTGGATAGCCTGTTCTTTTGTTTGATCTACATTCTGGAATGAGTTTTGCCTGCTGCATTCAGGACTCCTTTTGTTGGTATGAACTTTGTTTTTGTTAAATAGATCCTCAAGCTCAACATACGCTTGCCTGCTCTCTGCTTTTGGGTCCTCAAATTCTCTGAGTCACGACACTTTTATAATAAACATCCAGTGTGCATTGGACTTGTGGAGGTTTCCTACTGCTAGACCGCTTGAATCTAGGCTGAGTACCTTCTTTAAATAGGCTTCTCTGCTTCACTATTACTGTATCTGGTGTCTGACGTTAACTTGACTGCTTTGTTTGAGCTGTTTTTTTTACCTAGGATCAGTGGCGTAGCACAAAATTCTTGGCCCTGTAGAAAGGCATTTTCTATGGGCCCCTCCCCGCATCCACAGCTATTCATTCTAGCATCTTTTTGGTACTCAGTCCCCTTTTTCCCCCAGTCTGACGCCCCTGCCTAGGATTGTGTGAGCTAGGATTTAGTTTCACTCAGGTGTTTGAGAGAGATAAGAACCAGTTAGAGTTAAGGTCGCTTTCATTTTACTCTGATTCTGTCAAGGGCTGTGTTTGAATTATTGTAAACAATATAAACTTTTATTAAACTTAACAACTCAGTAATTTAGTAAACTGGGGAGCCGTCGCTAAACCCTCTGATTCTAAGAAGAGTTTACCTCCTAAAAGCTGAAGTCAGCGGAGTTTTTAAATGAGAAATGAGCTCTGTTGTAAAGTGTTGCTGCGTTCCTTATCGCATACTTTTTCTTTTTACTTTAGTACAAACTGCAGCTGCTCTTTCAAAGCTCAAAACTCTGTGATAACATTGCAGCTTAAACTTTTAACCTCTTGCTCACATATGCTGCACAGAGGATTGTGGGTCAGAAAAGCACACTGGCTTGCAAACTGCAACCAGATACATTAGGACATGCGTATTGCTTTTGACATGCTATGTAATGGGGCAAACTAAATATTTCCCTGTCATACTAATGGTAGTATGGGCATTGCTTCACACCCAATATCTCTCTCAAAGTGCTCCTCTTCCAGGAATGAACAAAGCTTGATAACCCCTCCCTCCTCTTCCTGCTCTCAAACACAGCCAGCTCCACTCTGTACACATATTTCCTTGTTCCCTCCCCTTCAGAGCTACAGTTTGCAGATGGATGTAACATCAGAGCTCAGACTAAACTGTGCACAAATAATAAGGAAATTTGTGTTTGGTAGATTATGTCTTTGTTGGAACAATGATTCTTTCCAATAAATCTTATACCATTGAAAGCCTGATTATTTCCATTTTAAATGGTGCGACATTTGTAAGAGACATGAGTATGTGGGTTGCGCCCATGAAAAATTTACCAAATGGTCTCTGACAATGCCAAACAGCTTTTCTTTGCTGTTGCTATTGCAATCATTGGCAATCCCATATCTCCACAGTCTGGGACCAAACCCTATCCTCCAAGATGACAACGCTTGTCCCCACAGAGTGGGGTTTATCAAAGACTACCTCCACAATTTGGGAGTGGACAGGATGGAAGGACCTTACAGCAGTCCTGACCTCAACCCCATTGAACACTTGTAGTATCAGCTTGGGCGTGTTGTTGGTGCCAGAGTGACCAACACAACCACGTTGGCTGACTTGCGACTAATGCTGGTTGAAGAATGGGATGCCATCCCACAGCAGTGTGTGACCAGGTTTGGTGACCAGCATGAGGAGGAGGTGCCAGGCTGTTGTGGCTGTGTATGGTTCTTCCACATGCTACTGACACTCCTGTTTGTTAAATGAATACATTGTGAAAATGCCAATATGTCTTGTTACTTCAGACTTCAATCACCCAATCCACCAAACAACACCAAACAAGAGTCAACAAAGAAAAGCTGTTTGGCATTGTCAGAGAAGATTTGGCAATGCAATGGGTGGATGCATCAAATCCCTTTCAAGTGGGGAATCTGCACAAAAAATGAAATAAGACTTAATAATAACTGAGGCACTTTTCCTCCTGAAACACCACAAAGTATAGTGTTCATGTTTAGAGTCAGTCAGTCTCTGTCCTTTCAACTTTCCTCACTAAAACTGCTCCGTCGCAGAGAAATGAGCAGAGTTTTCTATCACTTGTTCACAGCGTTAAAGTTAGAGCATTTCAATAGTGTATATTAGTGCGTTTAAGTAGTGTGTTAAAATAATTTCAATAGTGTGTGTGAGAGCTTCTCAGTAATGTGTGTGAGAGTGTTTCAATAGAGAAACGTGCATCACTCGCCGCAATAAATAGTAATACTTCATTTACAGAGCATTTTTAAAAACACACAGTTACAAAGTTCTTCACACACACATGCACAATACATATGAAGAAATAAACACAAATTACAAAATACAAGTTAATGTAAAATACTGCATGAAGGGCGTGTAGCCGTTTACACGAAGGCTAGTATAAAAAGTGCAGAGGATCAGTAATTTATCAGTAAAAGAAGGCATTTGTTTGACTAAAAACAGGCTGCGGTCCAGTGTAAACATGCTTAAAGCTGTCGTCAGGGTGGAGAATAAATACTGATAAATCATGGATATAAAGTATATATTTTTCTTTAATTATGTCTGTAAATGTACGACTCTTTCCCTGAAGTGGTAATGACTGTAAAACCCTGTTTTTATGTTCAGCAGATGAGTGCTGAGTCATCTGGAGAAACACACCTGAGGGAGACGTACAGAGAGATTGCACAGTGTCGTTTCCTAGCACAGAAGAAAAAGGAGGAAGTTACATAACGCTGTGAGACGTAAACGCACGTGATCCCCCAACATGTAACAGCCTGCAGAGAGAAGTCCATATACTGTCAGACAGGTGTGTCTGCAGGTTCACAGCTGTGCTGGGAGGGTTTGATCTGCAGAGACAGAGACACACAGAGACAGAGACATAACATCGGTCAGAGACACACAGAATCTAATGTCTTGACAGAAATTGAAAAGATACTTGGGCTAAAATTACAGATGGACCCAAGACTCTTCTTTATTCTTACATATGCAGCTAGGAAGAATATATTATTGCAGTGGATTAGTGATAAACAGCCAACTGTTAAGGGCTGGCATGAAGTGGTGTTTGATTTAGTACCTCTGGAATACCTGACATGTGATACATTCCAAATCAAAACAATTTTATAAAGTTTGGGAACCTTATCTGAATTATTTGGACCCCATTGGTGCTGACATTATGTGGATTTTCTGAAAGGTCTTAAGAGAGAGTACTTTGCTGTGTATGTTTTCTTTCTTTATTCATTCATTTTTATTGTATGTGTGTAGCTGAGCTGACGTATTTTGGTGTTGTGTTTTTGGATGTGTGTGTTTGTTCCTCAGATCCTGAACAGGACTTCCTGCTGCAGCTGAAGAGACCTCATGTTCCGCCTGACGAGACGCTTCACACACACGCTCTGCTTCTGCAGCAGACCGCACACACACACACACACACACGCACTCACACTCACACACATAGACCTGCTCGCACCTGTCCCAGCCGCACACCGTCTCCCACCTGACACACACACACCTGTCCCAGGCCAGCCCCGCCTCCTTTGAAGTAGTGACATTTGGCGGTAAGTGTATGAGCTGCCGTGGCCCCTGTATATGTTTACTGGTATTCTTAGTTAGGGCACACTTCAGAGCCATAATATCCAGCTTAGTCGGTGAATTATAGGCTATAGGCCATACAGAATTAGTTTTAGTGTAATATTTATTGACTCAGTGCAGAGAGGAAATGTTGGCTGTAAAAAGCAACAAGTAATAGAAAACTCTGCTCATTTCTCTGTGACGAAGCAGTTTTAGTGAGGAAAGTTGAAAGGACAGAGACTGACTGACTCTATATGAACACTGTACTTTGTGGTGTTTCAGGAGGAAAAGGGCCTCAGTTATACTCTCATATCAGTTTCACATTTTCTCCGTCAGCTTTGTATGAAACCCTGGAATGAAGACAGGAAGAAAATAATTTGTTCATGTTAGTTTATTCATCATGTAAAGCTTCAGTTTGTTCACACATCCCATCAGTAAAGTCTGTTCAAAGACTCTTGTTCAATGATTTCATCAACACATTCACTTCATCCACACAATCACTTTGTTTGAACCAGAATCTCAGCTATGTAAAAGAGAATGAGTTATTGATTATGATTATGATAACAACATTTGGTCCGCCAAACAAATAAATGTAAATCTAGATTTCTTTACAAATGTCCACAAAGAGAACAAAGTGTGTAGGATAAAGGAGGTCTGGTGCTTTCTCTCTGCAGAGCCATGCAGTGGAAGAGAAACTAAATACACTTTTAGTTTGATTTGATTTCTGTGTCACACCAAACATTTGGCCCGTCCCACATGGGATTACAAGATACCGCTATTTAACAGACATCCTCCTGTCCCGCAGATACATAACGTGAAGAAATACATGAATAACAAACAACAACTAATATCTACAGATCATCTCGGTAAAGATCTTTTTTAACATATCGTCCTGTTTCAACAATCAAAGGTAAAATAACAGATCTCAACTGAGCACATTGAGAGCTTCTGGGGCTCCCCGAATGGTTTTCTCAACAAACAAAAACATCTCTTCACTTCTACAACGTCAATACAAGTAAAAAAAAAAAAGGTCAAACTAATTTACAAAGACTTTAAGAAAAGCAAATAAATGTCGAAAAAAGTGACAAAAATTTTTGATAAATACAAAAAAATAAGAAAAAACAACAAAGATATAGGAAGAAGCTACAAAAACATGAAAACACATGAAAAACGGCGAAAACACTGACAAAAAGTGTCGAAAAAATAGAATGTCACAACAATCAGCTCTTAGCAACAAACATGGAGACTAAATAAGTCGAAGAGTTAAAACAAAGAATTTAACCCTTAAATGACATCTGTCTATTTCAGTTTACACAACTCAGCAGAGTCTCCATAACCATTAACCCAAAGTCCAGCATAGAGCGGCTGAGTGAATGTGGTCTGGACTCTGTGGAGGAGAGTCATGGTTTCAGAGACGCTGTAGAAGGACAGAATACCTGCACTGTGATCCAGGTACACTCCTACTCTGGAGGACTCAGGACCTGAGACGGGAGTTTGGACATTGTTGTAACAGAATGTATAACTGTTGCTGATACAAACTAACGCCCAAGATTTGGCATTGTATCCAAATCTACCTTCATTCGACCCCCCTGCTCTGCTGATATTCTTGTATGCGACTGCTACATAAACTCCTCTTCCTCTCCTCTCCACCTCCCAGTAACAACGTAGAGTCAAACTCTCTCTACTCAGGACCTGAGGCCAGCATGTAAATCTGTCTGGGTGACTAGAATAAGACTGTTGTTTTTTCATTACTGTTGCTTTCCTGTTCCCCTCAGATAATAACAGCTGTGCGTTTGCTGTGTATGGATCCAGTGTGATTTCACGTGAATATTTTAAGAATCCAGCTCTGGTCTTGGGCTCTGGTTGTGGCAGTAAAACGTCCACTTCAGTCCCTGTCAGTGAGACGTTTGTCCACTTCTCTCTCAGAACGTCCTGTAGTTTATCTCTGACTTCTGACACGGCTGCTGTCACGTCTTCAAAGCAGCTCAGAGGACGGATATGGATGCTGGCTGTAGATTGGCTGAGTGGTGACAGTGAGGGGTAGTTGTGTAGAAACTGGTTGTGATCCTCTGTGTGTGAGAGCTTCTTCAGCTCAGCGTCTTTCCTCTTCAGCTCAGTGATCTCCTGCTCCAGCTTCTCCTGAAGCTCTTTGACTCGACTCACTTCTCTTTTCTGCTGGGATCTGACCTGCTGCTTCACATCAGAGCTTCTTTTCTCCTTGAGACGGATCGGCTCAGTGAAGATCTTCTCGCTGTCCTCCACTGCTTTATCAGCAGAGAGATTGATGGCCTCCGCCTGCTGTTGAAGCAGCTTCACATCTTTCTCTCTGTCCTGGATTCTCTGTTGGATGTTTTGTCGACTCCCCTCGAGCTCTCTCTGCCTCTCAGCTCTCTCTGCTGCAGCTGAGACTGTGTTGTGGCCTTTATGTTCCTCCACAGAGCAGAGATAACAGATAAGCTGCTGATCAGTACGACAGAACATCTTCATCACCTCATCATGACGAGAGCAGACGTTCTCCTGGAGCTTCTTGGACGGCTCCACCAGCTTGTGTTTCTTTAATGGAGCTGATTCATAATGAGGCTGAAGGTGTTTCTCACAGAAAGAAGCCAGACATTCAGACAGGACTTGTGTGCTTTGAGTTTTCTCCCGGTGCAGACATCACAGGCCACATCTTCAGCTCCAGCATTGCAGTGATCAGCAGGAGCAGCTTGGAGTCCAGTCTTCTTCAGCTCCTCCACTAAAACTGCTAACATGGTGTTTTTCAGCAGGACAGGCCTCGGTGTGAACGTCTTCCTGCACTGAGGACAGCTGTAGCTGTTCTTACGATCCTCTTCATCCCAGTGGCTTTTAATACAGTTCATGCAGTAGCTGTGTCCACAGGGAGTAGTCACCGGATCCTTCAGTAGATCCAGACAGATGGAACAAGAGAAGGTTTCCCGGTCCAACTGAACTCCTTTCTGCTCCATTTCACCTCTCGCTCAGTGACAATGACTGTCTGAGTCTCACTTCCTGAGAAGGGAAACTAGTCTGAGCTCTGATCTAAAAACAGCAGTGATACGCTGTTGTACTTCCCCAACATGTTGGTTACACCCATCTGCAAACTGTAGCTCTGAAGGGGAGGGAACAAGGAAATATGTGCACAGAGTGGAGCTGGCTGTGGTTGAGAGCAGGAAGAGGAGGGAGGGGTTATCAAGCTTTGTTCATTCCTGGAAGAGGAGCGCTTTGAGAGAGATACTGGCTGTGTTGCAATGCCCATGCTACCATTAGTATGACAGGGAAAGAGTTAGTTTGTTCTAATACATAGTTTGTCAAAAGCACAATGCCAAATATGTGTCCTAATGCATCCGGTTGCATTTTGCAGTATGCAAGCCAGCGTGCTTTTCTGACCCACAATCCTCTGTGCAGCATATCTGAGCAAGAGGCTCAAAGTTCAAGCTGCGATGTTATCACAGAGTTTGATGTCCCGACTGTGGCAACAGTACTACTTAGTAAGAGCAGCTGCAGTTTGTACTAAAGTAAAAAGAAAAAGTATGTGATAAGGAACGCAGCAACACTTGTTTACAACAGAGCTCATTTCTCATTTAAAAACTCTGCTGACTTCATCTTTTAGGAGGTAAACTCTTCTTAGAATCAGAGGGTTTGGAGACGGCTCCCCAGTTTACGTAATACTGAGTTGTCCTGTTATTAAGTTTAATAAAAGCTTATATTGTTGACTATAATTCAAACAGCCCTTGACAGAATCAGAGTAAAATGAAAGCGACCTTAACTCTAACTGGTTCTTATCTCTCTCAAACACCTGAGTGAAACTAAATCCTAGCTCACACAATCCTAGGTAAGAAAAACAGATCAAACAGAGCAGTCAAGTTAACGTCAGACAGCAGATCCAGTAACAGTGAAGCAGAGAAGCCTATTTAAAGAAAGTACTCAGCCTAGATTCAAGCAGTCTAGCAGTAAGAAACCTCCACAAGTCCAATGCACACTGCATATTTATTATAAAATGTTTCTATCAGCCTGAAAACATGTTGTTAACCAGCGCCAGAAATGTACATTTCATCACTGAATTAATGACTACATTTATATTTAATATTTTCTTTGAGACGGATACATTTACAGATTTTTACCATCTGGATAAAATGAGTTCTACTTCAGTAAAATACAAGTACCTCAGAATGATACTTATGTCCAGTAGTGGAGTAAATGTCCGTAGTTCCTCTCCACCGTGTAGAAATCACACTCCACCGATGTTGCTGGTTATGACGGCGACCAGCAGATGGAGCCAAATCATTGGTCTGGATATCTGAAAAAGATTTCATCCATCCAAAAGTTTGAGAGATATTTCAGTGGGCACCAACTGAGCGACAGACGCTGTAATCCCTAAAACAACAGCTCAGAAACATCAAAAACACTTTGAAATGTTTCACAGTCTGGCTCAGGGGTTCTCCTTTGTCTCAAGTGAATTTCATCGCATCGCTTCCCACACAAAGGTGATAAATGTGTGGAAGGTAGCAGTGGTGGAATGTAACTAAGTACATGTACTTAGTTACATTCCACCACTGCTACCTAGTACACCTAGACAATTACATTTCCTCCAGTACTGTACTTTTATTGTTTTAGTTTTGCTGTTTTCCCTAAGGTTCAGTATGTCATGTGCACAACAATAACAGAAGTAGTTGTTCAGCTCAAACAATGCTCATTAAAAAGTTGTTTTAAAGTTGATTTGATTTAAGTTGAATCCTGTAGAGCATTTTGTTAACTTCCTGTTTTAAAAGTAAACTATTCAGTGGAGATTTTACTAAAAGTTTTCATCAATCAGAACTCCAGTTAAAGTTTCTGTAAAACATTATAAATTGTAATCCTTCTTCTCACTTTCTGCACAGAAAGATGGGCGTCTGGCATTATGCAGTGGATGAAGAAGTCGTTCAGAGTGAAGCATGGTGATAAATCCTTGGCTGTACGTTATGAGAAGACGTAGAAACACACAGGCTGCACAGAGAAGAACAACAGTCATCGGTAAGTTTCCTCTTCAGGTTTGAGAACCGGGCGTCTCTCAGTTTAGTCAAATCTAATTCAGATGAACTCGTCAAACAGTTGCTGAGTTCTGCTCCGTAATCAGAGCTGTAACTTTCTGACGTCCTCACAAACATGTTCAAACTAAATGACTCATAAAGATGCTTAATAAGAAGTGTGTGCAAAGTACTGACAGAGTACTTCATGTCCCAGGGGTGGAGCCAGACGTTGTAAACATCCGGGGCTCACTCTAAATCTATTTCTCCCAAGGAGATTTTGATCCCATTTACCGGAGCTATTTGCACTACATTACAAGACATTTCAGATAATTGAATGACTAAACATCTGTACATCATTTGGCAAAAACATGATAGTTTCCATGGAACTATCTAATTGTTCTTCCAATTGTCTTTACCATTCTGAAACCAGAACACTATTGAAACGGTCTCACTTTCGTACACTATTAAAATTATTTTAACACACTACTTAAACGCACAATATACACTATTGAAATGCAGTGTTGGGCAAGTTACTTCCAATATGTAATACATTATTGATTACTAGTTACTGTCATTTGAGAGTAAATAGTTATGTTACAATATTACTGTCTCTGAATTGTAATGCTTTACACTACTTTTGAGTTACTTTCACCAAAATAAAAGCAGAAAATCGACTTGGCAGGTAGCTTGTGAATTTCACCACGGGATCAACAAAGTCATCTTTATCCACTTTAATACATCATAATTCATTCATATTATTTTGTATTATTAATCTGAAGCATAAAGTAACTAAAGCTATAAAATAAATAGTTAAGTAAAACATACAATGGCCTACTTGACTCTGAATTGTGGTGGACTAGAAGTAGCCTAATAAGTAGGATTAAATTAAAATACTCAATTAAAAAATCGAAGTAGCATACGGTATACTTTCCACCGCTGATAAAATGTAATGCTATTACGTGAAGCAAGACTAAACATTAATTCCTGACATGTTATCTGTCAGTTGCTCTGTCACATTGTTGTCGGCATTGACAGGACACAGATGTCCCTAGCCTACCGTCTCTGGTTCTGGCTCTGACCACGGGAACAGCGACGGGACAGCTCTCTTCAACGCAGCGTAAAAGACTCCTGAAAATAATGTCCATGACACAAATGTATCCGTCTCTGCAGTCATTTCCAGGAAATAACACTCGCAGACTTTTTTTCTCTGTGCCGAAATGTTTCGCGGTGTTGGTAAATTCACTAAATGTCGGGTTAAATGCCTTGTAACTCGCATTACTGAGATTGTAACGGGTATAACATTACCAAAATTGTATTAGTAATGCATTATTTTACTGCGTTACAGCAAAAAGGAATACATTATTGTAATTGAGTTACTTTTTTAACACGTTACTCCCAACACTTGAAATGCTCTAACACACACACTACTTAAACGCTATGAACAAGTGATAGAAAACTCTGCTCATTTCTCTGTGACGGAGCAGTTTTAGTGAGGAAAGTTGAAAGGACAGAGACTGACTGACTCTAAATATGAACACTGTACTTTGTGGTGTTTCAGGAGGAAAAGGGCCTCAGTTATACTCTCATATCAGTTTCACATTTTCTCCGTCAGCTTTGTATGAAACCCTGGAATGAAGACAGGAAGAAAATAATTTGTTCATGTTAGTTTATTCATCATGTAAAGCTTCAGTTTGTTCACACATCCCATCAGTAAAGTCTGTTCAAAGACTCTTGTTCAATGATTTCATCAACACATTCACTTCATCCACACAATCACTTTGTTTGAACCAGAATCTCAGCTATGTAAAAGAGAAGAATGAGTTATTGATTATGATTATGATAACAACATTTGGTCCGCCAAACAAATACATGTAAATCTAGATTTCTTTACAAATGTCCACAAAGAGAACAAAGTGTGTAGGATAAAGGAGGTCTGGTGCTTTCTCTCTTCAGAGCCATGCAGTGAAAGAGAAACTAAATACACTTTTTAACAGACATCTTCCTGTCCCGCAGATACATAACGTGGAAAAATACAGGAATAACAAACAACAGCTAATATCTACAGATCATCTTGTTAAAGATCTTTTTTAACATATCGTCCTGTTTCAACAATCAAAGGTAAAATAACAGATCTCAACTGAGCACATTGAGAGTTTCTGGGGCTCCCTGAATGGTTTTCTCAACAAACAAAAACATTTCTTCACTTCTAAAACATCAATACAAGCAAAAAAAAGTCTAACTAATTCACAAAAACATTTAGAAAAGCAAATAAATGTCGAAAAAAAGTGACAAAAAATGTTGATAAAAGCAAAAAAAATAAGAAAAAGCAACAAAAACGCCTAAACACTGACATAAAACGTCCAAAAAATAGAATGTCACAACAATCAGCTCTTAGCAACAAACATGGAGACTAAATAAGTCGAAGAGTTAAAACAAAGAATTTAACCCTTAAATGACATCTGTCTATTTCAGTTTACACAACTCAGCAGAGTCTCCAGAACAATAAACTAGAAGTCCAGCATAGAGGGGCTCAGTGAATGTGGTCTGGACTCTGTGGAGGAGAGTCATGGTTTCAGAGACGCTGTAGAAGGACAGAATACCTGCACTGTGATCCAGGTACACTCCTACTCTGGAGGACTCAGGACCTGAGACGGGAGTTTGGACATTGTTGTAACAAAATGTATATTCGTTGTCGTCATAATCTAACGCCCAAGATTTGTCATTTAGTCCAAATCCACATTCATCCGACACCCCTGCTCTTCTGATATTCTTGTATGCGACTGCTACAGAAACAACTTCTCCTCCCTCCCTCCCTTCTCTCCCTCTCCTCTCCACCTCCCAGTAACAACGTCCAGTCAGACTCTCTCTACTCAGGACCTGAGGCCTGTTAGTGAATCTGTCTGGGTGACTAGAATAATACTGTAGTTGTCTCATTGCTGTTGCTTTCCTGTTCCCCTCAGATAATAACAGCATTATATTTGCTGTGTTTGGATCCAGTGTGATTTCACTTGAATATTTTAAGAATCCAGCTCTGGTCTTGGGCTCTGGTGGTGGCAGTAAAACGTCCACTTCAGTCCCTGTCAGTGAGACGTTTGTCCACTTCTCTCTCAGAACGTCCTGTAGTTTATCTCTGACTTCTGACACGGCCGCTGTCACGTCCTCAAAGCAGCTCAGAGGACAGATATGGATGCTGGATGTAGATCGGCTGAGTGGTGACAGTGAGGGGTAGTTGTGTAGAAACTGGTTGTGATCCTCTGTGTGTGAGAGCTTCTTCAGCTCAGCGTCTTTCCTCTTCAGCTCAGTGATCTCCTGCTCCAGCTTCTCCTGAAGCTCTTTGACTCGACTCACTTCACTTTTCTGCTGGGATCTGACCTGCTGCTTCACATCAGAGCTTCTTTTCTCCAGGAGACGGATCAGCTCAGTGAAGATCTTCTCGCTGTCCTCCACTGCTTTATCAGCAAAGAGATTGATGGCCTCCGCCTGCTGTTGAAGCAGCTTCACATCTTTCTCTCTGTCCTGGATTCTCTGCTGGATGTTTTGTCGACTCCCCTCGAGCTCTCTCTGCCTCTCAGCTCTCTCTGCTGCAGCTGAGACTGTGTCGTGGCCTTTATGTTCCTCCACAGAGCAGAGATAACAGATAAGCTGCTGATCAGTACGACAGAAAATCTTCATCACCTCATCATGACGAGAGCAGATGTTCTCCTGGAGCTTCTTGGACGGCTCCACCAGCTTGTGTTTCTTTAACTGAGCTACATCGTAATGACATTGAAGGTGTTTCTCACAGTAAGAGACAAGACAGATGAGACAGGACATGTGTGCTTTGAGTTTTCTCCCGGTGCAGACATCACAGGCCACATCTTCAGCTCCAGCATAGCAGTGATCAGCAGAAGCAGCTTGGAGTCCAGTCTTCTTCAGCTCCTCCACTAAAACTGCTAACATGGTGTTTTTCAGCAGGACAGGCCTCTGTGTGAACGTCTTCCTGCACTGAGGGCAGCTGTAGCTGTACTTATAATCCTCTACATCCCAGTGGCTGTTAATACAGTTCATGCAGTAGCTGTGTCCACAGGGAGTAGTCACCGGATCCTTCAGTAGATCCAGACAGATGGAACAAGAGAAGGTTTCCCGGTTCAGCTGAACTCCTTTCTGCTCCATTTCACCTCTCGCTCAGTGACAACAACTGTCTGTGTGTCTCTGTCTCTGCAGGTCAAACCCTCCCAGCACAGCTGTGAAGATGACTCAGCGCTCGTCTGCTGACCATAAAAACAGGGTTTTACAGTCATTACCACTTCAGGGAAAGAGTCGTACATTTACAGACAAATTAAAGAAAAATATATACTCCATATCCATGATTTATCAGTATTTATCCTCCACCCTGACGACACCTTTAAGCATGTTTACACTGGACCGCAGCCAGTTTTTAGTCAAACAAATGCCTTCTCTTACTGATAAATTACTGATCCTCTGCTCTGCTTTTTACACTAGCCTTCAGGTAAACTAGAGTTGTCAGTCTTCCTCTATAATACCATTCAAATTCAATTGTTATTTTTTATATTTGACTATGAAATGCTAAAATGCAGCGTGTTATATGTACTACACTAGTCAGGTTGTACGGTCTTTATGAGGATTTAGTGGTCCGATAAGAGGTACAAGAGGTTCTTGTAGTCTCTCAGGAGGGGACAGACGTCGTGTCTCTGTCTCTTCTTTTTTATGTTTATTGGTTTTCATTTTTATAATCGGGACAAAATGGATCCATGACATTTAGCACGCAACTGTAACAGATGTGGACAGGGTATGGAAACAGACATCTTCAGCTGATGGTTTTCTAAAATGTATTTGCTCTGCAGAAGACAATATCACATGAATTGGCTTCTGGTCTACCGTTTCCTACTATCAGCTCCTCTGCTCCTCAGCAATACTAAAGAGTGATCTTATTGTCTACCATACGTACATAAAAATTACATTACAGTATAGTATTTCATTCAACTCTTAATGTGCACATTGCTAGCCAACAGGAGCAATTAGAATAGACTGGGAAAACCTTACTTGAATTATAACAATATATGTGAAAATCATGAGAAACTATGTTTTATACTTTCTAACAGTTTCATATGGAGGAAATATTTATTCATAATTCAAATTGAAAGTCCAAAGAGAAAACGAAGCGAGATCAAATTAAAAATATTATTATTTGACTACGCTACTAGGAAAAATCATGCCATAATTAAATTGAAAAAAGAAAAAGGAAACTGAAAAAGCAAAGTTGATATGTAAAATGATTTATCTTTTGCATTTTCCATTTGGCTTTTCCATTTGGATTTAATATTTGGCTTTTCAATTTCAATTTAACATTTGGCTTTTCAATTTCAATTTAACATTTGGCTTTTCCATTTGGATTTAATATTTGGCTTTTCAATTTCAATTTAACATTTGGTTTTTCAATTTAACATTTGGCTTTTCATTTGGACTTGACACATGTCAATGTAAATGAGGAGGCGTGGCCCAAAGGCTGGTGGAAGGGTCTGAAACGAAAGGGGTGCAGAGGCACCTTATGACCAGCAGGGGGAGCTGACTGCTGGGGAGCTCACTGTTGAGGAGCATCTGTCTGCAGCTTGGCCACCAGGCTGGTTTAGCCTCTTATTTCACATGATAGAAACTGATGATGTAGGCTAAACACAAACCACCTTTCATGCAACAACAGTGAAGTTTTCATGTAGTTACTATAATTGGGCCCGTGTTAGTGAGGACTAGATTAGGACTGGATTTAAAGCTGATTCTGGTTTCCAACTTCACCCCAGGTGTGTCTGTTTAAAACACGGACGGAGACAACTTCTCTCTTTTGATGTTTTATTTAATTAAGCAACAGTACAAACATGGGTGTTGGTAGCTCTGCTACGTGTGTTTGTGTGTTGTCAGATCTCGAGGACACACACACAAGTCAAGTCAAGTTTATTTATATAGCACATTTAAAACAACCAAAGTTGACCAAAGTACTGTACAAATTGAAAATGAATAAAAAATAAATAAATAAATAAATAAAAAAAAACAAAGCAAGAAATGCATGAAATACAGTACAATATCATCTCAAGATGCTACAAACCTCTAGGATCAACCAAAGGCCTTTGAGAACAAATATGTCTTGAGATGTGTTTTAAAACTGTCAATGGAGGGGGAACATCTGAGACAAAGTGGGAGACTATTCCAAAGCTTTGGAGCTGCCACAGAAAAGGCACGATCTCCCTTACCCACTAACCTCGATCTAGGAACAGTTAAAAATAATTGATTCGCGGATCTAAGAGGCCTGGATTTGGAGTAGGGGCTGAGGAGTTCTGAAATATAGTGAGGAGCCTGACCACGAATGGCTTTAAAAACAAATAAAAGAATCTTAAAATCAATCCTGTATTTAATAGGTAGCCAATGCAGGGATGCCAGAATTGGTGTGATGCTTTCTCTTTTCCTTGTGCCAGTCAGAAGTCTCGCTGCAGCATTTTGCACCAGCTGTAGGCAAGACAAAGAGGAATGGCCAATACCCAGATACAGTGAGTTGCAATAATCAAGCCTGGAGGAGATTAATGCAATGGTGACAGTCTTCATGTCATCAGAAGACAGGATGGTCTTCAGTTTGGCAATATTCCGGAGTTGAAAAAAGCAACTTTTGACCACGGAATTGATCTGTTTCTCAAAACGAAGTGATGAATCAAAGATGACACCGAGATTCCTTGCATGGACGTGAAGGTTAAGAGACAGCGGACCCAGGTGGCTAGCTATGCTTGCTGTGGTGATTGGGGGACCAAGAAGAATCACCTCTGTTTTAGAGTCATTCAGCTGTAAGTAGTTTTTGGCCATCCAGCATTTCACATCCTGGAGGCAGTTAAGAATGGATGTAATCGAGTTTGAATCCCCCAGATTTAACGGCAAATAGATTTGTGTATCATCGGCATAGCAGTGGAAAGAGACATTGTGTTGGCGGAATATATTGCCCAAAGGGAGCATATACAGAGCAAATAAAATAGGTCCCAAAATGGAACCCTGAGGTACTCCACAAGTAATAGGGGCTGTGGAGGAGTAAAGGCTGCCAATGTTAACAGAGAAAGTCCTATCGGCTAAATAGGAGGCAAACCACTTGAGGGCAGTGCCCTGGATGCCAACCTGGTCCTCAAGACGATTAATAAAATATTGTGATCCACTGTATCAAATGCTGCACTAAGGTCTAACAGAATTAGGATGGCACATTTTCCACAGTCTAAAGCCAGTAGCAGGTCATTTGAGACTTTAAGAAGGGCAGATTCTGTACTGTGCCGAGCCCTAAACCCAGATTGAAATTTTTCCATGATGTTGTTATTATCTAAATGAGACAATAGCTGAGCATAAACAATTTTCTCCAATACTTTAGACAGGAAGGGAAGCTTGGAAATGGGACGGAAATTATTTAAATCTGATTTGTCGAGGTTCGGTTTTTTAATAAGAGGATGAACTATTGCATGTTTAAAAATAGATGGGACAGTTCCATTGGCAAGACTGCTGTTTATAATAAGGGAAATTGTGGGACCTACAGTGTCCAATACATCCTTTAAAAGGTGTGAGGGAACAATATCCAGAGGGTAGGTGGAGGACCTTGTATGAGCAATAGTGTCATAGACGAGAGACAGAGATACAGGCTGAAAGCTATTTAGGATGGCAGGGGGGGCAAGCATCAGACCAGGATCATAAATGGGCGGTGAGATATTTGAACGAATAAGATCTATTTTTGTTAAGAAAAATGTTAGAAAATCCTCACAAATGGCTGTGGATGGTACAAGACAAGTGTTGTCAACAGGTGTGAGAACTGAATTTATTGTATGGAACAAGGCTTTGGGATTGTGGTGATTTTTGGAGATGATGTTGGCGAAAAATTTGGCCCTTGCTGCTTTGACCGATAACTGATAGTTAGTCAGACAGCCTTTCAGTATCTCAAAAGAAACATGTAGCCTGTCCTTTTTCCATTTTCTCTCTGCTTTTCGACATAGTCGTCTCAGAGCACGAGTGTCGCTATTCAGCCAAGGCTGAGATTTGGCTCTGGGTTTCCGGATAGTCAGAGGGGCAATGGAGTCCAAAATATTTCCACAGATAGAATGAAACTCTGTGATTAATAGGTCTGTATTCAGCTGATGGGGTGGGGTTTTAGAACCGCTAGGTGAAAAGGAGGCTCTGAAGGCATCTGAGAAATAAGTTGGAGTGGATGTATTTATAGATCGGCAGTAGTGAGCAGGAGTTTGATGATTGGCGATGATTTGAAACAAGGTGGAGAACCTGATACACTGATGGTCTGAGACACCCAAATCCTCCACATCCAGAGAATCAATGGATAGACCCAGTGTAAAGACTAAATCCAAAGTATGACCACGGTTGTGAGTAGGGCAGGTAACATGCTGAGTAAAGTTAAAAGAGTCCATAGTTCCGAGAAATTCAGCACTGGCATTGGAAGGAATGTCCACGTGAATATTGAAGTCCCCAGAGATTAAAATCTTATCATAGCCTAAAACCACCGAAGATAAAAATTCAGAAAATTCAGTTAAAAATAGAGAATTCTGTTTGGGAGGGCGGTATACAGTTACACAAAGGACAGGCTTTATACCACCTGTTTTAAACATAAAAACCTCAAAACTGGTATAAGCATTTGAACCAACAGGAGTGCCCCGGTGGCATTTTTTAAAAATAACAGCAATACCTCCTCCACGGCCACTAAGCCTGGGTGAGCTAAAGAAGTCATAGTCAGGGGGACATACTTCTAAGAGCTGGCTATATTCACCAGACTCCAACCAGGTTTCAGTGAGGAACAAGAAATCTAGCATGGTGGAGGAGATAAACTCATTTAGAATAAAAGTCTTATTTGAGAGGGACCTCACATTTTGGAGGGCCAGTTTACACATAACCACTGGTAATGGGACAGTAGTGCATTTTATGTAAAGAAGATTGTTTTTATTAACCCTATTAATTGTGTAATGAAGGCAGGAGGCCCTATCTGTGACAACAGTCTGAATGGGGAGATGGACCGGTGGTAGTGTTAATGGCAAGGGAAGACAGTAGGGGGGGATAGTGCTGCAAACAGTGTCCTGAGGTGATGCCATAGAAGGAGAAAGGGATTCCAGGGTGTGTGTGTGTTAACACACACACACACACACACACACACAATCTCAACCGGGTAGTCATCGTCCGAACTGCGACCTCTCCTTTTTCTTTCTCTCACTTTTTTCTCCGGGTGGTGCGCGCGGTGTGAGGTGCGTGTCCGCGCTATTCTCCGACACGTACTCACAACAATCACTCCTGATTGACGGCCTTTTGTACAGCCTGCGTACTTTTTCGTTCATTTGATTTCCGGATTTTAAAATGATATCCAAATTTGAAAAATGGGTCATTTTAAACCTTGTTAATATTGATGACAATGTGTTCAAAACGTAAAACGAGCCATATTTCAGGAAATAAACTTGTCCATGATTCTATTGAGAGACTTCCAGCTGACAGCGGTGTCTGTGAGCATCACTGGCCGGCCAGCAGGGAGGCGATCCCGGCCGCCACCAGCTGGCTGTCCCGTCAGACTGAAGCTTCTGACAACATCGGAGAAAATGTGCAGTTGGCCATCAATGTTTGTAAAACTGCCCATATTCAAACTCTACACAGTTAATTTCTCGCATAAAAAAGTCTCAGAAGTGAATTTAGTGGTGAAATAGCAGATGGAAATTTTAAAAAGTTTCCAGTTGTTTGCTGCTGCTGCTACGGCAAACTCCCGATCTAGATTATAGAATCGATTGCTCTTTTATAATTTCCATCTGCTATTTCACCACTAAATACTAAAGACACCGTTGTCAGCTGGAAGTCTCTCAATAGAATCATGGACAAGTTTATTTCCTGAAATATGGCTCGTTTTCCGTTTGAACACATTGTCATCACTATTAACAAGGTTTAAAATGACCCATTTTTCAAATTTGGATATCTTGCAGCAGTCAGCTCCCCCTGCTGTTCATAAGGTGCCTCTGCACCCCTTTCGTTTCAGACCCTCCCACCAGCCTTTGGGCCACGCCTCCTCATTTACATTGACATGTGTCAAGTCCAAATGAAAAGCCAAATGTTAAATTGAAATTGAAAAGCCAAATATTAAATCCAAATGGAAAAGCCAAATGGAAAATTCAAAAGATAAATCATTTTACATATCAACTTTGCTTTTTCAGTTTCCTTTTTCTTTTTTCAATTTAATTATGGCATGATTTTTCCTAGTAGCGTAGTCAAATAATATTTTTTAATTTGATCTCGCTTCGTTTTTTCTTTGGACTTTCAATTTGAATTATGAAAAAATATATTTCCTCCATAGTTTCGGTGGGCAAAGTTAAACAGTACGTGGGTTTGGGTGACTGCACAGATAACAACAAGAATATAAGGTCTAACAAAGAGATACACATACCTGCAGAAGACAACATCACATGAATGTCTTCTGGTCTCCTGTCTCCTACTGTCCGCTGTCCTAAATATAAAATAACAGAGTTTACACACTCACCATGGACTGGAGAGCCTCCGTTTTTTACATTACACAGGAACAGCAAGAAAACGGCGCGAAAACTAACAGAGGGAAACAAGGCAGCGTTAACACTTATATTTAACCGTAAAAACGGCACAACACAGCTAGTTAATATCGGATTAACTTAAAAACAATATATATTGAAGGGTCACAACACAACTTTCAAAGAAAATAATAAAATAGCGCAGCAGCATTTCAAACACGACCTACTTTCCAGCAACACAAGACGGTGTTGTGAGGAGGACACGGAAGCTACGGCAACTTAGGAGGGACAATAGAGGCGGAGTGCAGAACAGCTCCACAGCAAACGTCACCGTTACGTCATTCACACGCGACTGCAGGCACACCGGAGGACGGCAGCTGCCTTCAGTTTCCGAGACAACAGTCGGCTCGCCTAGTTTCTTAAAATATGGAAACTGTTATACTAATATAGTGTTTTTAAATATCCAGAGATACCTTTCTACGTGTAGTCAGTCAGTATAAAGTAAAGGAATAAAGAAATAGTGAGCTGTAAAAGCGGCTGGAGCTACACGTGGTAACGTTCATGTTTGGTGTATTAGGATTGAAATAGTTAGATTAAAAACAGAAGAACTCTTTGAACATGTCCCGATACAACAAGAAGAACGGCATCCCCGACAGGTGAGCATCGCTTTTAACCTCATGTGGTCAGAACATGTCGGTAATGTTTGTTTTTGTTTGTTGTAATAACGTTACATATATCACGTTTCGGTTCTCCGTCTGTGTGAGCTAGCTAACGTTAATTAACGTTAGTTAACTAACGTTAACTCTACACCCGCGAGTTATGCTGGGTCATGTAGTGACATGTAGTTTGTAGTTGTGTGTGTGACTGTGTGTGATACTATGTGTGTGACTGTGTGTGTGTGATACTGTGTGTGTGTGTGTGACTGTGTGTGATACTATGTGTGTGACTGTGTGTGTGATACTGTGTGTGTGTGTGTGTGTGTGTGATTGTGTGATACTGTGTGTGTGTGTGACTGTGTGTGATACTGTGTCTGTGTGTGATACTGTGTGTGATACTATGTATGTGACTGTGAGAGAGACTGTGTTTGTGTGTCTGTGTGTGAGTGAGATACTGTGTGTGTGATACTGTGTGTGTGTGTCTGTGTGTGTGTGTGTGAGAGAGAGAGAGTGTGTGTGTGTGATACTGTGTGTGTGTGTGTGTGTGACTGTGTGTGATACTATGTGTGTGACTGTATGATACTGTGTGAGAGAGACTGTGTGTGTGTGATACTGTGTGTGTGTGTGTGTGTGATACTATGTGTGTGACTGTATGATACTATGTGTGTGACTGTATGATACTATGTGTGTGACTGTGTGATACTGTGTGTGATACTATGTGTGTGACTGTGTGTGTGTGTGTGAGAGAGACTGTGTGTGTGTTTGTGTGACTGTGTGTGTGACATGCACACTTTGCTGGGAAGGGGGGGGGGGTGACTGGTTTTAAGAAGTGGAAAATGATCATTTTATTGATATAATTTTGCACATATTTGTATTTTAAATGCATCTGCTACATTCGGTGCAATGCATCTCTCCTTGTTCTCATACAAGGTTAATGTTTAATTTAATTGTGCATTGTCCCGTTTAAATAAATGACATTACAGACTAAATGTTATACCTTTGAGTATCTGTAAGCAGTGAGCTTGTTAAACTACAATAACATAACACATGTAAAGTCTTCAGATTCCAACTGGGAAACTATAGAGGAGGTGTTGGTAGATCCAATATCTGCTTACTGTCTGGGCCCCAAATACAAGCTTCAGAACGCCTCCCACGGTCCTTTCACATATCTGCATTATTTCATATGATTGTACATGGATTTTAAACCGTAAACAGATGAACAAACCAAGCTAAAGCTGCAGTGTCGCCTCACTTTGCATCTACGTGAATGAGACGTATGTTTGTTTGTTCCTTCACCATTTTTCCTGACATTTTAAAGACCAAACAACTGATCCATTTCCCCAGGAAATATCCCCCGGTGAAAAGCCATGGTCAGTGTCAGCCTGTGTTTGTCTGAGTAACCCTGATGTGTGTTCCTGTCGACAGATGGCTGGATTACGTAGCTGTTGGGAAAAGACTCCCCGGGACGCGTTTCGTCGCCTTCAAAGTGCCTCTGAAACAGGTCAGGAGTTAAAAGATGAACACAGCAGCCTCTGTTTAACCCTCGTCTTGTCTTCCTGTCCACCATCAACTTGTCTTTCCGGGTCCAAATTGCTTTTTTCCCCAACGTTTTTGTCCCTTTTTTTTCTATGATTTTGATGTTTTTTTAAAAAAAAAAAGTTTTTGTCACTTCTTCCATGCCGTTAAAATTACTCATTTTCGTGGGTATATAATATGCTGCAGCTGTTGCCTACATACCTTCTCAGGTCCTACCATGCCAGTGACGTCATCGAAATTAGCAACTTTTAGCTGTGAAGAAGGTTGTCTGGGTTCCGTACTACATACATATATCCTAGGGGTGGGGGGAAAAATCGATACAGCGTAGTATCGCGATATTTTCCGTGGCAATACTGTATCGATACACAGACGCCAAGTATGGATCTTTTATTATATATGTGTTGGTCAGTCTGTCTGCTTGACAATCCCATTTTGCAGCGAAGTGAAGTGAGACGAACAAACAGAGAAATATATCGTTTTAGATAAAACAGATGTCGACAAAGTTTACTTTTGGGGACATCATTTGAAATTGGGAAAAATTTGAAGTTGGAAAAAAGGTAATAAATTGCAATATATCGCAGAATATTGCAGTATGTTTTAAAATCGCAATAATATTGTATCGTGACATAAGTATCGTGATGATATCGTATCGTGAGACCTCTGGTGATTCCCAGCCCTAATATATCCAGCTTATTTTTGGGCAATTTGGTTATAAGAAACCCATATTTCTGATTTAAAAAAAACCTTCAAAACGGGTTAAAGTGTGTGTTTTTTTTGGGGGGGGGGTCACCTGGTAGCTCACCTGGTAGAGCGTGCGCCCATGTTCCAAGGCTCAGTCCTTGCTGCAGCGGGCAGGGTTCGATTCCAACGGGCGGCCCTTTGCTGTGTGTCGTCTCCTCTCTGTCTCTCTCTCTGTCTCTCTCTCTCTGTCTCTCTCTCTGTCTCTCTCTCTGTCTCTCTCTCTCTGTCTCTCTCTGTCTCTCTCTCTGTCTCTCTCTCTCTCTGTCTCTCTCTCTCTCTCTGTCTCTCTCTCTGTCTCTCTCTCTCTCTCTCTCTCTCTGTCTGTCTCTCTCTCTCTCTCTCTCTCTGTCTCTCTCTCTCTCTGTCTCTCTCTCTCTCTCTCTCTCTCTCTCTCTCTCCCCTTTCCTTTCTACAGCTTCCCTATCATTTAAAGGCAAAAAGCCCAAACGTTCCTAATCTTAAACAGTGTTTTTATTCAGCGAGAGTCTGGCTGCTGATGGGACGTCTGTCCGTCTCTCTTTCAGTCGTTGAACCGGAAGCTTCCGTGTTCGGATGTGTTCGGTCCGTGGGAGCTGCTGGACGCTCTGAGCAAAGACGAGCAGCGGCTGGGTTTGATCATCGACCTGACCTTCACTACGCGCTACTACACACTACAGGTACCGTGGTAAATTTGGAACTGATGATGGAATACCAAACCAGATTTTCCAATGAAACAACAATTCCATTTGAACGGTCTCCAGTTGGAATCGGTTCTCGAAGCCCAATCCCAGCTTGGATGCTTGTTCTTTATTTATTGTTTTAGTTTGAAGAGAAACGGACTGAAAGCTGCTTTGTTTTGTGCGTGCAGGACCTCCCAGACTCGCTGCTGTTTGTGAAGATCTTCACAGCCGGACACGAGGTTCCCAGCGACGAAACCATCCTGAGCTTCAAACGTGCCGTACGCAGGTTTCTACGGGAGAACGCCAACAACGGTGAGAGATACACCGGGGCTGTGCGGGTCATCGCAATTTTAAACGAGAAATCCGGCCGATGTTTACCTGGATCTTGATCGCTAGATGTATCCGAGTACTGTCGATAGGGGGGGAAAAAACGACCAAAATCGGTGCTAGCAAACCGGAGTTGCTGCAGCTAATGGCCAGAGCTCCAAGTTAGATAAACTTTGTGCCTCTTAGCAGACACAAAATGCAGTTAAAATGTCTGTGCAACGTGAACAGGGCCCTTACGTGACAACAAGATGCGTTTTCAACTCAGACGTTGTGAAGAAACCGTTTTTAAATTCAAAGTTTGCAGACCTGCCAACATGTACGCATTTTTCGTACTCGGCACGCATTTTGACCCTTAAGTACGCTTGTACGATTGCCTGCTCTCTAGGTATGCATTTTGTTCATGGATGTATGATTTTGTTGCATCTTTCATTTCGCCGGTTTCAGTTTCTATGCAATCTATATGACGTTGATTCTGCCGCTCAGCCACAGCGTATAAGTGGAGTGAAAAGCTTTCGGCCAATCGGAGCGCTGCATTTTAACCCTCCGCCCACCTGCCCCTCCTAGCCACATGCTTCGCACGTTTAATTCAATTCAGTGCCTCAAGCAAGCTAGGCTGGCCGGATAACTGTAGGCTTGTATGCCATGACTGAACCGCCTCATTAAAGGTTCGGAAACCAACTACGGAAACTTGAGCGCTATCGGGAGAGATGGCCTTGAATCCACATGTCCAGGCTACCTCATCACGCGTTCTGCACCGTGTGCAAGACAAACATCGATATCAGTCACGAAGGGGCAACAGGTAACGAACACAGTCCCACACGCAAATACTCGGGTATGGTTAATACGAGTCGGGTATGGCTGCAGCCTGGAGACCTCCCGTCTCATGCCTCTCATGCCCGCTAACGTAACCGTGACTTCATTTAGAAAATAATTCACGATTTCGTAGGCTATTCTGAACATCTGAGTTTACCGTCGTATTCTGAACATCTGAGCTTAGCGTTGGACATGCCCAGGAATGAGACAGGAGGTCTCCAGGCTGCAGCGATACACTCTTGCAAATACTCCCCGCCCACCCCCCCGAAACATAATGATATTAAAAATAAAAGGATGATAAGAAACAAAACGTTCATAGTGTCAATAGGCTAGCCTATCACACCCGCCATCTTTCCCATTAGTTGGGGGCAGTTAGAAAAGTGGTGGAATGGCTAGAAAACTAGAAGGTTTTAGACAGGCCAGATGCTGATTAACTAAGATAAAGGTAACAGTTAGGCTATTTTTAGCCTAATTGAATTTATGAACATAAATAATGATTTTGACATCATAACTGGGAGTCCAGCTGTTACCAGCTCAGTTAATGATGCATAGCATACAGTAGGGCTATTTGCTAGGCCAATGTGATGGCAACTGACATATGCAATGTCACCCATGTCAATCTTTGAAAAGCCTATCTGAAAATATCTGACCCATGTTATTTATTAGCCTATAATCGTGTCTGCCAGGCTTCAATCTTGCGCTTTTTTAATAGTTGCTTTAGGCCTATTTAAAGTTGCTTTATGAGTAAATCATTACTTAGACTACTTCATAGTAATCAGAAGAAGGCTAACCTGTGTTAACCTGGTCTGACTCTCATCTTTAACACAGAAGTACTTAGGCCTGTTTATTAGCTCTCTCTGCCTCCTATTGGTTAGACTAACAAATATATGGGCACAAAATTGGACAGGATATAAGAAAACATTTAGTTTCAGTACACCCTAACCTACGGCCATTCATCCACTCCATTCTTCTACACAGTAATAATAATTTATTGTAATCTAGGAGGTAGTGATGAGCCAAACAATGTATTTGAATATAAATGTTGTACTCATAAAATGTCTTCAAGGTTGGCAGGTCTGAGTTTGTACTGTCACCTAGGACTGGGCAATTAATTGAATTTTGATTTTGGCTCCCAACGATCACCAAGAACACTCTTATTTTGTCTTGTGTTCTGAATGACATCCACACATCCGCCCCTCCTGAAGCCTGAACTCTCTCAGCCTATACAGTAGGGTACACGATATTGACAAAATGTGATTTGCAATATCGATATTAATTTAGATATTTTTTAACATATGTAAAATTACAAAAGTTACGGGAAAATGCATCAAAATAGATTCATAACAAATTAAAAAAAAGGTTTATTTAAACTGACGGGCATATTGGACTGGTCCAATATGAATATATAAATAAGGACCATGTCTACAGAACAGGACATGTTCTACTGGTTGGACAGTATAAATATATAAATAAGGACCATGTCTACAGAACAGGACATGTTCTACTGGTTGGACAGTATAAATATATAAATAAGGACCATGTCTATAGAACAGGACATGTTCTACTGGTTGGACAGTATAAATATATAAATAAGGACCATGTCTATAGAACAGGACATGTTCTACTGGTTGGACAGTATAAATATATAAATAAGGACCATGTCTATAGAACAGGACATGTTCTACTGGTTGGACAGTATAAATATATAAATAAGGACCATGACACCAGAAAATGGTGAAAAATGTGGATCAGTGTTTCCCAAAAAGCCCCAGATGACGTCCTCAAATGTCTCGTTTTGTTCCACAACTCAAAGATATTCAGTTTCCTGTCCCAGAGGAGAGAAGAGACTAGAAGATATTCACATTTAACACGCTGACGTCAGAGAATTTTTGTACTTTACAGATCGCTGCGTTGAAGGATTAGAATTTGAATCGCCACTACAATACTAAAGACGCAGAGCAATCCAACAGCTTGACTGATGCAGAGCGGCCACGGATATCTACGATTTTGCTAGTTCATCCATCCATCCATCTTTGTCCGCTTATCCGGTCTCGGGTCGCGGGGGTAGCAGCTCCAGCAGGGGACCCCAAACTTCCCTTTCCCGAGCCACATTAACCAGCTCCGACTGGGGGATCCCGAGGCGTTCCCAGCTGGACGTGCCTGGAACACCTCCCTAGAGAGACACCCAGGGGGCATCCTTAATAGACGCCCAAACCACCTCAACTGGCTCCTTTCGACGCGAAGGAGCAGCGGCTCTACTCCGAGCTCCTCACTGATGACTGAGCTTCTCACCCTATCTCTATCGCTAGTTAAGCTGCAAAAAAGCAACAAGGCATCCAGGGATGCAGCAGTCAAGACCAGCTTTGTGATATCCCACAAAATCGCCAAAAACAGTAAGCCATTTTCTGAAGGGGAGTTTATTAAAGAGTGTTTTGGTGGACTCGAGAGACGTTTGAGAAAAAAGTTAAAAAAACTTTTATGTGCCGCCTGACATCAAATTAATATTGAGCAGAATTGAGGTTTGTGTCATTTTTCATTTGAATGTTTATGCCGCGGCCGGGAAATGAACGAGCGACGTCAGTGCGTTATAATCGATTACGGTGGGCCACTGCATCGGTGCAGCATCTTCCATGTCCGCATCCATTAGTTGATTCATTTCAACACCTCCTTATATATATTGTACATACTATATACTCTTTGCAAATGCTGCACTCAACCCATTCAGCCTCTTTTTCTTTTCTAATGCAACTGTTATGTTGTATGTATATATTTGTTTTCCTGTATTTATTGTTTATTTCATAGTAATGTTTATTTGTTTGTGTATGTATGCACCTTTCACTAAGGTATATTCCACATACATAAGTGTACTTATTGTGGCATTAACCCCTTTTCTGATTCTGATTACTTAAACCAACGTGCAAAAACTTCAAAAGGATTTCTACCGTTGCTTTAGTCGGACACACTTCTCTGTCTCCAGTCTTTGTGCTAAGCTAAGCCAACCAGTTAACTAGGAACTTTTTGCTGTAAACAGACGGGTGTATTATCAGTTTATCATGTTGTCTCAGGAGGACGGCCGAGTAACTGAACCTCTGTTACAGAAAGAGAGAGAGAATGTAGGAAACCTTGTCTGTTTTCCGTTACAGACGAGCTGATCGGAGTCCACTGCACCCACGGTCTGAACCGCACCGGCTACCTGATCTGCAGGTGTGTACAGTGTGAAGCATCCACACGCTCTGTGTTTAACTGTGCTTAAAGCGTCAGGTATACTCAAGCGCGACACCGTACGCGGTCCTCCTTAGATGGAGCGCGTGCTACGAGCGTGCACGGAGACGTTTACGATTGGCATGGGGTACTTTCCATAAGATCATCTCAGTGCAAATCAAACCAGCTATTAGGCTAACTGACATAAAACCATGCCAATCTCTAGGTATGGTGAAGGGTATGTGATGATGTGGGGGTATGGTGAAGGGTATGTGATGATGTGGGGGTATGGTGAAGGGTATGTGATGATGGGGGGGTATGGTGAAGGGTATGTGATGATGTGGGGACCAAGAGAACTTTATCAGGATGCATAGTATCCTGGATCCATGAAATAACTGGCCTTTCAAAATAAAAGTCTGCCTGCCTCTATGGGAATTTAACATAGGGGTGTACTGACTTATGCCCCCTGTATTTTAAGGAAGAACATTTATTTATTTACGATACATTATTCATTCACAAAGAAAATTGGTATCCTCAAAGGTTGGATTTTTCCTCATTTTTTTTATTAAGTCATTAAGATCAATTTCCAAATAATTGGCAATTGCCTGGCAACAGTAATAAACACATCCATGTTGACCGCAGACGTGCATTTATCTTCTCCAATCATTAAAGCAATACTATGTAACTTTTCCCGCTTCGGTCCCCCTGCAGGTTGTCTCATTGGAACTATTGAAACTTTAAAGGAACACGCCGACTTATTGGGACTTTGTCTTATTCCCCGTATCCCCCAGAGTTAGATAAGTCCATACATACCCTTCTCATCTCCGTGCATGTCTTAACGCTGTCTGACGCACCCACCGCTAGCCTAGCTTAGCACAGATCCTGGAGGTAACTGGCTCCATCTAGCCTAGCTTAGCACAGATCCTGAAGGTAACCGGCTCCATCTAGCCTACTGCTCCCAATAAGTGACAAAATAACGCCAACATGTTCCTATTTACATGTTGTGATTTGTATAGTCACAGTGTGTACAAATAACAAGGACACATGACACACAGTCATCTTCTAACGTATACATACTGGGAACTATATTCTCAGAAGGCGAAGCACTGCTACTTGAGTGATTAGCGCAACACCTGAAAAGCACCGCCGTTACTCTCTGCTCCTCGCCACGGGGCTTCTCAGGTGCTGCGAGCAAATCACTCCACCCATCATACCTCCAGGATCTGTGCTAAGCTAGGCTAGCAGATGTTTGTACAGACGAACCTGCTCTTCCCAGCTGACCGTGTTGAACTGAAAGCACAGCGCGTGCAATGGGCGCGTAGCCACAAAGATCCAGAGGTGCACGACCTCTCGCCACGACAGCTTGCCCAGCCTTCGCGCCGGGAACACCGCGGCGACCGTAAACTAAGCTTTAACCGTGTTTGACCGCCGTGTCTGTGTCTGACCTGCAGGTACCTGATCGACGTGGATGGGATGGATCCTAAAGAGGCAATCAAGTGTGAGTGCTGGTGTTCTAGTTTCTTATTTTAACGTGCGTTTGGCTCATTTCAGAACCAACGTAAATCTTGTTTTGTTCTCAGTGTTCAACTCGTCGCGGGGCCACGCCGTGGAGAGACAGAACTATCTGGACGATCTACAACGGGGGCCGAAGAGGAGGTGATTACATCTCAATCACTTCCAGAGTGCTGTCTTTTGTTTATGGTTATGTATGGTTTGCACTTTGCACAACAACATGTCCTATTCATTGGGTAGCTTCTGTATTTTTTTTCAACCTGGACCCTGTTTTCCCGTGTTTTTGTGTCTACGTGACTGATGGAAACAACAAGCTTTTGAAATTGGTCCGGTATTAGGAAAAAGAACACTGGGTCGTATTTTAACGATCTGAGCACACGGCGTGAAGCGCCTGGTGCAGGTGTGTTTAGGGCGTGTCCAAATCCACTTTTGCTAGTTTGACGGTGGTAAAAAGGGTCCGTGCGCCGGGCGCATGGTCCTAAAGGGTTGTACTTAGTGTCTTCATTAATCAGAGGGGTGTTTTGGGCGTAACATGAAATACATGAAAAACCAATCTAGAGGTGCAACGATGAATCGATGAATCGATTAAAAAGTTGTCAACTATTAAATTAATCGCCAACTATTTTGATAATCGTTTGAGTCATTTTTTTTATTAAAAAAAATCAGATTTCTCTGATTCCAGCTTGTTAAATATGAATATCTTCTAGTTTCTTCTCTCCTCTGTGACAGTAAACTGAATATCTTTTGAGTTTTGGACAAAACAAGACATTTGAGGACGTCCTCTTTGGCTTTGGGAAACACTGATCAGCATTTTTCACCATGTTTCGACATTTTTATAGATCAAACAACTAATCGATTAATCGAGAAAATAATCAACAGATTAATCGACTATGAAAATAATCGTTAGTTGCAGCCCTAAACCAATCAGAGATCATCTCCCATTCCCTTTAAAAGCCAGGCACGTTTGTAATCTTCTGCATGTGTGTGTGCTGCTGTGCGTCCCTGTGTGTGTAACAAGCATAGTGTGTGCGCTGTGCACGAGCCTAGGAGCATTTTACTAATGCTCTATTAAAATAACAATGAAATGCTGCGTTACTGACTTTAGACCAGGTTTTTGTTGGTCAATGGTGCCATCACTTCCCGCTGCCTCAAGATAGCAATACGCCCAGAATGCACCTGAACACACCTCCCTGTAAGACCAGCACGCCCAGAATGCACCTGAACTCACCTCCCTGTAAGACCAGCACGCCCAGAATGCACCTGAACACACCTCCCTGTAAGACCAGCACGCCCATGGGCGCAAAGATGGGCGCAGGTGCATTTGCTATTTAAACGACGTGGGTGCTGGACAGTCTTAAAATAGCAAAGACACCGGGTGCAAAATAGGGCCCTAAAAGTTCTGTTGTTGCCGCTGACAGACTCAGATTATTATTCTAAGTGTCTGACAACATTATGAAAGGATCCCTACAGAGATAGACCTTTTATGGCGCTTTTCCATCACATGGTACCAGCTCGACTCGCCTCGACTCTACTCGCCTTTTTTGGTTTTCCATTACGAAAAAAAGTCCCTGGTACCTGCTAACAGGTACTTTTTTTAGTACCTCCTCAGTCGAGGTTCCCAGCGAGCTGAGGCGAGCCGAAAAGGTGACGTGAAAGCGACAGACAGGGGTGTCCTGAACAAACCTGCTATTTTTAAACAGTTTAGCCAGCTGTTTTTGTTTTGCTGCCTCCAGCTTCTTTAGAAACTAAATGTGTCTTCTGGCAACAACACACCTTCCACGTTCTGTGTGTGTGTCGCGTTAGGTCACAGTAGTTTACTGCGGCGCCGCTTGTTTCAGTTCTGCGGAGGCTCCAGCAGAGTTTTCGCCGTAGCCTGACTACACACACACATGCTGGCTCGACGCACACACCAGCGCACAAGTATAAACATCAGGCCACTTACATAGGCTACACAGGCTACGGAGAAAGCTCTGTGTGGAGCCTCCACAGAACTGTAAAACAAGCTCAAGTGGCCTGATGATATACTTGTGCGCTGGTGTGTGCGTCGAGCTGGCAGACGACCAGCCACGCTGAGGCGGTACTAAAATCTGCAATGGAAAACGGACGCACAGTGTGTCGAGGCGAGTAGAGGCGAGGCAAGTCGAGCAGGTATCATGTAATGGAAAAACTCCTTTAGTTAAAGAGTAAGATCCTTTTAGTTTAACATGAAACAGCCCCGAAACCACCATCGCCAAACTCACCAGGCTCCATGTAAATAATCAGGACTTTTAGCGTGTATAGAGCCATCATATTTCCACCAGACTCCATGTAAATAATCAGCACTTTTAGCGTGTATAGAGCCAGCATATCTCCACATGTAAATGGGTGAATTAAGGGTTTATTTCAACCAAACCAGAGTGGTGATTGTTGGAACAGTGGAAAGATGAACCAAGACGGCTTTTGATAGTTTTATTTAGTTTCTGTCCACTTTGAATGAAGTGTGTTTTACGATGCGAAAAGTACTGATTATTTACATGGAGTCTGGTGTAGTTTGGTGATGGTGATTTCGGGGCTGTTTCATGTTAAACTAAAAGGATCTTACTCTTTAACTAAAAGGTCTATCTCTGTAGGGATCCTTTCATAATGTTGTCAGACACTCAGAATAATAATAATTTGGGCTCATTTGAATACAATGTGCCAAAATGTAAACGTCAACAACACCCCAACATCGTGGGAAGTGTCAGTACATACAGTACATCATA
Organism: Sander lucioperca; assembly: GCF_008315115.2. Lineage (NCBI taxonomy): Eukaryota > Metazoa > Chordata > Actinopteri > Perciformes > Percidae > Sander > Sander lucioperca. The sequence goes on from NC_050186.1 coordinate 9,297,624, forward strand.
ACTGTCTGCTAGGGGTGTAACAATACATCGATCTGGATCAATGCATCCATTCACACACACACACACACACACACACACACACACACACACACACAGCCCTACTGTGTGCTGTAGTTTGATGTGATCATCCGGTACGTTTATTGATCTGTCCCCGTGTGATCTGTCTTCAACAGTAACGTGGGGATGGAGGAGTCCGAGCAGGAGCCAATGAGAGGCCTCGCCGCCCAGCGGCCGAGCTACGCCGCGTCGGACTCTGACAGCCGAGACGAGAGGCGGCCGCGCTTCAATGACTCCCGGCACCAAAGGTAAGGAGGAGAAACGCCACTTCAGAAGAGCGGCGAGACAAGAACGCTCCATCAGCGCCTGCAGTACGTTGGTATGTCTGCTTATTGTGATGTCATTTCCCGGAGTATCTTCAAATCCTTCATATCCATAAAATCAGTACAAACTGAGCTAAAAGGTCACGTAAGTCAATACGCCAGAATAATTCATAAAAGTATCAAAATTGGGTCATAAATTAAAAAAAGAAAAAAATGCAAAATTGGACATGTTCAATCAAATTTGACTAAATAATTACAAAAAACATATCAATCCGAAAGATTTCTAACGTAGAAACACAGACAAAATATTTCTCAACTCTCCAGAAGTTATTTGAACTCTGAACATCTTTTAGTTTTTGAGAGATACTCATTTTTATGAGCAGAATGTGAAGGCATTTCAACAGTTTCATCTGGTGTCACGCGGGTTTACACCGAATGTCAGTGGTGTGGTCTAATTTATTGTAGTAGGTAAACTGTACCACATACATATACATATGTATTTATTTGTACCGTCAGTCTCTCGCTACGTACACACTGCGCCCAGTGATATGGGGGTCCATAAAAGATGAGAAGAGTCTCTCTGCGTGTTCTGCAGCGTTGTTGAGTTTGCTGTCACATTACTCGACCCCGCAAAAACATACAGCTGAAGTGAAAGTTCTGTCACAAAACTATGTTGTTGCATGACGTGCTGACGTCATCACGAGCGTAAAAAACCCATGACGTGAAAGACCGAAGCCTCAGCTTTCTGCTGCAGGGAGAGCAACCACTCGAGCTGCTGTGGTTTTTATTTTAGACCGATTTAAACAGGATCACGGAGACAGATAGTTTAAAATCCTTTTTCACTCTGTTCTAACAAAGGTTGTTAGTGAGTTTAATTTATTTCAATTTTGACTTTTCAATTTCATTTTAGTTTCAGTTTTTCAGAAAGGTTTAGTTTTTCTATATTTAGTTTGAGTTAGTGTTGGTCCGAGTCAGGTATCATGTAGCTACACGTACAGACAGAATACATGTTGCAGAATAGCCAGAATGTTTCGGGCCCTCTCTTTTACCTGGCGCAGCGCAGCGCAGAGCCCGGGCCAAGTGTCTTTGCTAGTTTAAGACCGACGCAGTTGTCAGTTTCCCGTCCAGCCCCCGCGTCGTTTAATTAACAAATGCACCTGCGCCCATCTTTGGGAGGTGTGTTCAGGTGCATTCTGGGAGTATTGCTATCTTGAGGCAGCGGGAAGTGATGCACCATTGACCAACAAAAACCTGGTCTAAAGTCAATAACGCAGCATTTCATTGTTATTTTAACAGAGCATTAGTAAAATGCTCCTAGGCTCGTGCACAACGCGCGCACACTATGCTTGTTACACACACAGGGACGCACAGCAGCACACACACATGCGGTAGATTACTAATAAAAATATTACGGTGCAAATCCTCCATCATAACAGCAATGCTCCAAGGTCCAAACGCGCCTGGCTTTTAAAGGGAATGGGAGATGATCTCTGATTGGTTGATTGCATGTTACGCCCCAAACACCCCTCTGATTAATGAAGACACTAAGTACAACCCTTTAGGACCATGCACCCGGCACGCGGACCCTTTTTTCCGCCGTCAAACTAGCAAAAGTGGATTTGGACACACCCTAAACACACCTGCGCCAGGCGCTTCACGCCGTGCTCTTACATCGTTTAAATAGGGCCCTGAATGTTGTGAAGCAGCACAGCGCCATCTCATGTCAGGCTCAGTGTCTGTGGTTCAATGTTCAATGTTGTTTCAGTTTAGTTTTTCTTGAAGGTTTTAGTTTTAATTTAGTTACAGTTTACTAAAAAATAATTGTTTCCCTTATTGTAAGAGCCAGGTATAGTTCTGTTATTTTGAAAACATTTCTTTTGGTCATATACGGTAAATAGGGTGCATGCACTTTTTAATAAGCAGACATTCCAATGGGGCCAAGTATAGCCAAGCATATTTGCATAATGCATACTGTACACTGCTGTCGCCATTTGGGCACTCGCAGGTGACATGCTAAGAATGAATAATTGTTTGATTCTTACCCTTGTATGCATAAATTAAATGACTAACTACACAGTTTTGAGAAAGCTGTACATATAGTATACCACACAGTACATTAATCAATGTAGGACATACAATTCCTGTGTGTGGCTACTAGTTGGTGCACATCCCAATGCTAACATTACCAGTACTAAGTAAGCTGTATCATTGAAGTCCATCGGTCGCACTCTGCATGCGGAGGAAGCAGTAGTAATATCGGTTTACCTGGTTGGGTTTGTGATTGAGAGACGGGGTGACGGGGGAAGTCCAATTTTTGCCTTTTGGTCACCATTTTGTATGCCAGTATTACAATTATGGGATGTATTGGATAAGATAAGAAAATATATAAGATATACTTTATTGCCCCCGAAGGGAAATTAGTTTTGGACTCTTTCTGTTCCGAAGCTTTCCAAAGACAACACAAAATACAGAAAATAAGCATCTCTCAACACATACTCTCATGCAACACAAAACATTTTCTCATAGACATTAGACAGGTACCTATATAGTAAGCACATGAACTACTCCTTTTAAGTGGCATTCTTTAATTGGTCTAAAAGGGCTGGAAAAATGGTGGGACAGTGGATACAGTGGATCAAGTATATGACGACCGTCTGGCAAAAATGACACAGAAAATAAGGAGGGACCAGGTCACCCTCTCCATGGTAATCTGACTGGTGGGGTTATAGAACGTAGTGGTAGGCTAAGGCCTCCTGTGACACAAACTAAGCGGTATGCTTTCAGTCTTTTATACCTCAGACTATCAGAGAGCACAACAAGCACTTTAAACGTACATTTTTATAAATTCTGTACTATATTTATGTATTGTATTTATTGTATTGTATTTATGCTCTATTTTTTATGGGCATTAAGGCGGGTATGAGCACTGTAATTTCCATTTTTATGGATGAAATAAAGTTGACTTTAATTTTAATTGAACAACCCTGTCGGCTGCATTCTCCACAATAAGTGTAGCACAGTCCTTGCCCAATGAGATATTGCACAACTAACATATTGCCCAACCCCAATAGCCTACGTATTGCACAACCTCGTTTGTGTTAATGCAAATAAATCTACAAAACACAGTTGGATCCGTGGTCATTATCAGCCAGCGCATCTGGCAAGTTAGTTATTCCCCTACTCAGCCTCTCGGCGGCTAAAAGTTGAGTTTAAGATTGTCGCCTACACTTCATTTTAGTTGTCGTTTACTATAATAACCCCGGTTCTAACACTGTCCGTCCTTCTCTCTTTCAGCAGATCTTTCTCTCCGAGGGAAACAAACCAGCGCTCACACCACAACCGTCACCCACACGGCGGCCGCGGCCTTCTTCCCAGTCCGCCATTACTGCCTCCATGGGCGGCGCCTCCACACGCGGCGCCTCCACACGCGGCGCCTCTCAACCCGTACCGGTGGACGGCCCCTCACGTTGACAGCGCGTGGAGGAGACCGCCTCACTCAGACGAGTCCAGAAATCTTCCACCGGAGGAGACGAGATCCAGATACGGTCCATCAGAAGAGAGCCGGTCCAGGTATCTTCCACCGGCCGAGGCAAGATCTAGATATCCTGTACCGAAAGAGACAGGATCCAGGTATCTTCCCCCGGCCCAGACAGGATCCAGATATCCCCCACGGACCGAGAGCCGCTCCAGATATCTCCCACCGGAGCGGGAGAGGAGGCCGCCGTCCCGCCTGCCGGAGGACAGACGGAGAGATCCTGCTCCTCCTCCGTCCCTCCCTCATTACTCCGCACGCTGGGCCAACGAGTCCAACGGCGACAACAGACGAGAGGAGTGGCCCGCTCCCAGAATGAGACACCCCTCCTCCACGCAAACACACCGACACAGAGTCAACGCGTTCGACGACTACTAGAGTTTGAGATCCTGAGACACTGAGATCCGCCGCACAGTTATTAACGCTGTGGTGTTTGGTTTACAGCTTCATCAGACTTCTTTATGGGTACATTAATGGGACAATGAAATAAATTCTCCTGCTGTGATTATTCTACATGCTTAGAGAGAGGCAAAGGGTTTCCAAATTCAAGCTTAAGTTCTAGGGGTGTCACGATTTAGATTTTAAACCAAAAAACGGTCAAAATGAGCTTTCCATTTGGAAATCAAAAGCAGGATCGGCGACTCTCCCGGTATATTTCTTTCTCTCTATTTTCGCCTACTTCGCGTACGTTTGAATAAAAAAAAAAAAAACCTCTGTGTTTTTCTTTTAGTAGCTTACGGTAGCATATGGCTAAAGACAGGGGAACTAATGTTAGCTTATGGGTAGACACAAGGAGCGACAATGGTAGTGAGTAGTATTACAGACAAATGTCTTAAAAGCTGGGCTGGGAGTTTCACCGGAGGCCGAGATCCGTTACTAACGGTGTGATGTTTGGTTTACAGCTTCATCAGACCGCTGGGAGCATCACTACACAGACTTCCTTCATCAATGGGAAATTCTGAATGAAATTCTCCTGCTGGGATTAGTCTACGTGTTTGAAGAAGCAAACGTTTTTTTCCCAGTTAAGGCTCAGGTTCTAAGGGCGTCCCGATTTGGATTCACATCGTAAATCGATTGAAATGAGCTTTCCGTTTCGTCTATCGAAATCAGACGCAGGGTCGGCGATTACCCTGGTATTTTTTTTCTCTCTCCACCCCCAACTACTTGCGCACGTTTGAAGAAAAACACAACCGACGCGGCGGTATTTAGCTGCTGGTAGCGTGCAGCTAAAGACACGTGGTAATGTTAGCTTGGCGGTAGCCTGCAGCTGCTCTTTCCCAGACACCGCGGCGACTGGCGGAGTCGGAGATGACGGAGAAACAACAGAACTGCAAAAATCCTTCCCCGAAGTCACCGTGTGGCAACATTTAGCCTTCCCCCGTGAGTGAGTTTAGGAAACAAACAACATGGGTCAAGCCGGTGTGCTCCGACGGGACTCCATGGTGCATTCATGTGCACCTTGTTAAACTAATGGTGCAATCAATCGCAACTTATAAACACTCAGAAACCCAAACTGTTGTAATATACCCTTCTGCCTTTTAGTGTTTTTCTTGTTTCTTGTTTTTTCAAATTGAATGGAATCGTGACACCCCTAATAGGTTTACATGTTTTTAAAATATATTGAAAGAGATTTTGGTTGTTGGCTTATATTAATGGATCGGTTTCAACTCCTTTCTTTACTGAACTCTGCTGTTTATTTCTGCCCAGCGTGCGGGTGTTGCAGTTTCGACGGCCGGCTCTACGGCGCAGCATTACTGCATACGAGAGGGAAAATTAGAGTGTGTGAATGTGAGAAATGAATTGGCTGAGACGCGAGCTGGCAAAGATAAAAAGCTCCGATGGAAACGAATCTGTGGAGCAGCCAAAGTCGCTCGAATCTCCTAAAGTTCCACCTTTGAATTCCCTCTCTGTGTTTCCTGGCCGCGCTGCGGCGGATAAATGGAAACAGAAAGAGGGAATTTGTTAAAAAAAAAAAAAAAAAGACACAAAGCTACAAGTTTGGTCCGGTTTTTATTTTTATTTAGTTGCGATCTCTACGTGCCTTGTTGTGTGATGAATGCTGATTCCACTCTGCAGAGAGAAGAACTGTTGACATCTTCATGTCACGTTTTATTGGTTTTTATTGGCCTCATATTTTATGTATTTTATTTCCCCCACTAAAGCGGCTTCTTCTCTTCTCTTCTCCTCCGTCTAATCAGAACTTCAACAAATGATTGTTTTCATTATTGATTCATCTGTCGATTACTTTCTCGATTAATGGATTAGTTGCTCTTACTATAAAATGGCAGAAAATGTCAAAAACATCACTTTTCCCAGAGTTTTTAAATGTCCTATCAATCAAAGATATTTACCCTCATGAAGACTCAAATATTAAGCAGATGTTTGCATCTGAGTGTAATGTGAAACATTTTTGTTTAAAAATGAGTGCGGATCGGGCCGCATTTTTCTGCCCGGCCCGCGTCCGACAGGCATTAAGATATTTCTGTCCGAGCCCGACCCGATCCCGACACACATCTCATTTTTTTCCTCATACTAATGACATGTACGTTTGTTTGTGTGAAAGCTTTTATTAAGCAACTGTAGGAAGGCATTCAGAAATGTCAACAGATGAGGTCATCAGCTCACACGGGGCTGCCACATGTAGTCTAATATGCACGTGTTTCGCTACATAATAAGCTGTTTTAAATTTAAAATGATCAATGCCTTATCGCTACCCTGAGAAGTCAGACCCACATCCAGATGTTGGGTCTGGGAACTCACCATTGGCTGGGCTCAATCCGAGGGGCGGGATCAACGGTTGTCTTTGAAATTCTCTCTGCACGCAATAGGATAGCGCTACAACCAATCAGAGCAACGCTAGTTGATAGATTCAACTTTAAACTCTGAACACATCTTCCTTTTTTAAGAATGACTTCAGTGCCGTTCTTTGTTCTTTTCTCAAAGAAAAGCTGAACTCCAAGTCTTCCAGAGTCGCGGCCAAAGCCGATTCCAAAGACCGCTGTTTGCCAGCAGCAGCAGCCATCTTCTTTGTTTTCAAGTAGCAGGGAATTCACGCGCAAGAGTTTGGTTTTTTCCAGCTCGAAAGCCAACAGAGAGTTGCTAGACGACCCTGGCTGCAAATTACATTTGCTGCCGCTAGGGTGGTCTAGATTCCAAGGCTACCTTGTCACGCTGATGTGACCGAGCCTGACCCAAACCTTGTTTCTAAATATCTGTCCGAACCGGTATCCATCCTCTAGCGAGGTAACAGAACCTGATTTGTTCAGTTCCAATCGGCTATCCTAACCTTAGTCTATATCCACGACTGTCCACTTTCAGGATTGCTGCGTTGCCACCAGAAATTCCGCCAGATGTATCCCTCTTTTCAGCCTGATGTCCGTCCCCTTCCTCTGTCTCTGTGTTGGCGTTCTAACCTCCGGTGGATTTGTGAGGACTATGGTTAACTGCTCCTCAGATCTCTGCAGGGTAAATCCAGACAGCTAGCTAGACTATCTGTCCAATCTGACTTTTCTGTTGCACGACTATGATATGAGATATTTTGGTTTGGCCGTGTTCGTTTAAACGGAGATGAGTTCTTCTACTGGAGATAAAAACACTTGTGTGCACAGAGATCAGTTTTGGCTCCAAATTTAAAAACCAAAACGTAGTGATGTTAATGCAGCCACAAAGTCTGCCATGTTTCCTCACTCTACTGAGGCTTTCTCTGGACCCTTCAGCGTCATATTTCAGAAGGTAAAACCACTCACGGTACGTGTCCACAGAGGGGTTCTCTCCTCCTCTTCTTCCCAGCGTTGCACGCTGGATGTTCTCTCCACTAGCAGTTATCAGATTCTCTTCACTGACCAATGACGAGCAAAGAAAACAGGCTCCACCCTCCTACAAAGGCGACACCTGATTGGGCGATCGCTTCTCTCGCTGCCTGTCTGCTCCCGGATTTCAGAACGGACCAACACGGTGGCTCGTTTAGAAACGTTCTCTCATTTATTTCATTAAAACAGTTCACTGAAGTGTGTTTCTGAAAACATTTGATGTGAGAAATAATCTGCAGCGGCTGACTCTGTCGTCTCTTTACATCGACAGCGGTCACTTTGAAAGATTTTCAGGAGTTCTTTGAGAGGCGGTGAGTCGAACTGGACGTCCCTGATTAGCATAAAGTAGCCTGGATTTAACTTTATGCAAATGAGGAGCGGGAGACTTGATGCCACGTCTCTTGAAAGTCGCTGTAACGCTCCCAGAATACATTGCCCGGGTGCTTATAGAGACTGACCACAGTGGGAAATCTGGAGCAGGAGAAGTTAACCCTCTCCTTGATTTCATGTTCTGTGTGTGTGAGAGAAAACTCAGATTGGACAGATAGTCTAGCTAGCTGTCTGGATTTACCCTGCAGAGATCTGAGGAGCAGTTAACCATAGTCCTCACAAATCCACCAGAGGTTAGAACGCCAACACAGAGACAGAGGAAGGAGACGGAGATCCGGCCGAAAGACATTCATCGGGCAGAATTTCCTGCAGCACCGGAGCAATCCCGGAAGTGGAACGTCGTGGATATAGACTAGTGTGTGAGAGATGAACATGTGTTTGAGTGTGCTGCAGAGGGAGGTTACATTAACCCTGCGTTGTCTTCCCGTAAACCGTGAACTTGTTGTCCTTCCGGGTCAAAATTGGCTCTTTTTCCAACATTTTTTGACGCTTTTTAAAACGTTTCAGTCACTTTCTTTGACACTTTTTTAAATACAAGGTCAATAAACATAATTTAAATGACATAAAAGCTATTTTCTTTTTTTGTTTAAAAAAAAATCACAGTTTATTTCGAATGCTTTAAAATTGAAGAAAAAACACCCACAATTCAATGAAAGTAATCATTATTTTCACCTGCCAAGAATGTTACATGGCTTCCATACAACGTACATCCACGCATTCATATTATTTTGGGGCAATTTGGTTCAAAGAAACCCATAATTCTGATATAGAAATGGGTCAAATTTGACCCGAGGACAACAGGATGGTTAAATGGAAATCAACTCGGCCGGTTTTATTGTGGAAATGCAAATAAATAAAAAGCAGATTCACATTCACAGATTGCCACGTCTTAATTAGTCTGGATCAAGGGAAGTACATGGTCCAGGAGAGACCTTCCTCTCGGTCTGTGTTTCTGTTCTCAAACTCCGTTCTCTTCGGGAAACAACTACTACCTTCGAGCTAGCGAGCTGCACGCTGAAAATATCAAGTTTTAAAGATGTGGACGGTGTAACAAGGCAGGTCTGCTTGGTTCTTTCAGGGTATGATTGTTAAGATTTACAGAGAATATGTTTAGATCATTTCCTCTCTAAGTGGGACGTTTTGGGACTGATTAGTGGGATTACTGTGGACGAAGGACACACGGAGATAAACTGGTAAGAGATAATGAGGTTTAACCATGTATCAGCTAATTTAAATAGCTCACGTTACTGTATCGTGTCAACAGTTAACTTCATTTAATATTGTATTTGGCATTTTCTTTTGCAGGGTGCAAATGTTCCACCAAAACAAGTTCCTTCCTGAGTCTATTTAGCAGAGCCACCGTCGCTGCGTCTGAGCTTTGTTCCGCCTATCCCAGAATGCATCTGTGGTGTAGCCAGACCTTCCTCCACAGCGTTGTGGAGATAGAGCGTCTTAATAAACTGTCAGGTTTTAAGACCCTTTTGTGTCTTTCAATAAATCTTTATTTACTTTTTTTGATATTTTTTCATTGAATGATGAATAAATCTCCTTTCGTGTATTTCTTTTTTTTCATCAATAATGTACAACTTTATAGTTTCAGCATCCCTCGCGATCATGACGCAGCTTGTGTGCGTGCACATTCTGCACCCATTCAGCCTCATTTCTCTCTCTCTCAACAGCTATTTTCTATATATTATGTGTTTCTGTATTTATTGCTTTTTTCATATTAATGTTCAATATGTTTGTTTATGTACACACCAAGCACCAAGGCAAATTCCTTGTTAAAGTAGCTTACATACTTGACAAACCATTTTTCTGATTCTGTTAACCGACTGCGCATGCGCCGCGGCTGTCACGACTCTGCTGCTGCTGCTGCCTGCTGCAGGTGGAAACATGGCGATGAAGGCGCTCCGAGGGATGGTGAGTGAGCTGTCGTCGGCCGTCAGCGGGAGCAGACCGACCGCCACCGCGGCCTCCGCCGCCGCCTCCCGGGAGCATGTGATGTCCGTGAGCCGGGATTACCTCTCCCAGCCCCGCCTCAGTGAGTCTCTCTGGGTCAGATACATCCACTCTGCTCCAGGCTCCAGGCTGACACACAGCGACACTGTTTGTTTTAAAGACTTTCACGCAGTGGTGTAGTCTAACGTATTGTAGTGGGGGGGTATACTGTACTGTATATGTATGGGCCAGGCTCTGGGTGTCCTCCCCCAGGAAAAATGTTGAGCGTCAACGACTTCATTTCCTGCATTCTGACAGACTTTTACGCACCAATTTTACGGTGGAAATACCTTTAATTAATCAACGTGTAGTTTTTTTTCAGTGTATTTTTTTTTTAACGTTTGACGTTTTATTGCTTGAAAATTCACCTTAAGATGAATTAATTGAAAAACAACGGTTGATTCCTTTTCTTTTTAAATCCCCATCAGTCAGTTAGATGACAGACTGCTGTTTGTATTTTCTGTCAGTCAGAACACACTCATTCACTCGCTCACTATTCCCTATATAGTGTTTATTAGAGTGAAATATACAGTGCTGCTCATGAGTATAGGAACCCATGCTAAAGTTGACTAAAAAGAGGAATAACCATCTTTTGGAAATTGATCTTAATGCCTTAATTAAAAAAATGAGGAAAAATCCAACCTTTAAGGACACCAATTTTCTTTGTGAATGAATAATGTATCGTAAATAAATAAATGTTCTTCCTTAAAATACAGGGGGCATAAGTCAGTACACCCCTATGTTAAATTCCCATAGAGGCAGGCAGATTAATATTAAAAGGCCAGTTATTTCATGGATCCAGGATACTATGCATCCTGATAAAGTTCCCTTGGTCCCCACATCATCACATACCCTTCACCATACCCCACATCATCACATACCCTTCACCATACCCCACATCATCACATACCCTTCACCATACCCCCACATCATCACATACCCTTCACCATACCTAGAGATTGGCATGGTTTTATTTCAGTTAGCCTAATTTGCATTGAGAGATGATCTTATGGAAAGTACCCCATGCCAATCTCTAGGTATGGTGAAGGGTATGTGATGATGTGGGGTATGGTGAAGGGTATGTGATGATGTGGGGTATGGTGAAGGGTATGTGATGATGTGGGGCTATTTTAACTTTTCATCCATCGACACAATGTTCACTACACGTTCAAACGAGGCCGTGCCCCTTTAGGAGACAGGAAGTGAGGACCGTTTCATAACGCTGGCGCTGCTTGAAATGCGCTCTCTTTAGTATAGAAGATCTTTGTACTTGGTAGAGCGGGTGCCCATATATAGAGGTTTACTCCTCGACGCAGCGGGCCAGGGTTCGACTCCGACCTGCGGCCCTTTGCTGCATGTCATTCCCCCTCTCTCTCCCCTTTCACGTCTTCTTCTGTCCTGTCAAAAATAAAGGCCAAAAATGCCCAAAAAATAATCTTTAAAACAAAAAAAGATCTTTGTACATAGGTATGCTCAAATTAGCAGTGCATTGTGGGTATTTTACAGTGGACTACTGTAATGGGAATTTGTCCAAATAAGGCCCTAAGGCCTGTCAAATCTGACTCCAATTTATTAATTCCTGCGCCTTCTTTGATTGGACTTAAATTCACCAGAACACAAGGACCAATCTGAGACGAAGAATTTACTGAGTCCAGCATAAAAGTTACAACACAATTGTGGGTTCACAAACAGAGTCTAAGTTTCCCTAGCGACAGACATGAAGTCAAAGCTCGGTCCACCAAAGTCTCTGTCCGAATGAGCTTCGATCTGAGCTTTCCCTGTGTTCTTATTCTCTCCTCACAGGGCGGTGTCTTCCTGCCTCTCGGCAGAGACGCTATCTTCGCCCAACACATGCTCGGGTTGAGGCCTCTGTCTGGTGCAACTTCCTAACTGTCTTTCCTGTTTGTCTGCTTATCTGTCTGGTACACAATGCACCTTCTGTTCATCAGAGTTCACCCAGAGTACAGCCACTTCCTTAATGACTGCACACAGCCCTTTTTGCAACACAATGCAATTTTAACTGTCAGCAACTTTTTATTCTACACTATGTAGTCAATGAAATTTACGGCGGAGAATTCGAACACCACTACAAAATGGCGAACGCACTATATAGGGATTAGGGAACTATTTCTGTGATTGGGAAGGGTTTCCAACACAGCTACTGTGTTTGCCCCCTCTTGAACCCAAACTGTTTCCTGTCTCCTCAGCCTATAAGACGGTGTCTGGAGTCAACGGGCCGCTGGTGATTCTGGATCAGGTGAAGGTAAGGACATAACTCATCTATTCAATTCAGTTTTATTTCTAGTGTCAAATCATAACAAGAGTTATCTCAGGACACTTTACAGATAGAGTAGGTCTAGACCACACTCTATCATTTACAAAGACCCAACAATTCCCCCCCAGGATCAAACATTTGGTGCAGCAGCGGTGAGGAAAAACTTCCTTTAAACGGACAGAAACCTCGGACAGAACCGGACTCCACAGTCACGTTTATTTCTTTATACTGAGCCTCTCTGACGCCAGACTGGCTCTTATCAGGCATGAATATTTAAAGAGAAAAGGCAGAATAATTTGAGAAAAAAGTGAGGTTATTTCTGGGGGAAGAAGTTGGAATGTTTTGAGAAAAAAAGTCTGAATAATTTGAGAAAAAAAGTCAGAATATTTTGAGAAAAAAGTCAGAATATTTTGAGGAAAAAGGTTGAGAATATTTTGAGAAAAAGTCAGAATATTTTGAGAGAGAAAAATAAGAATGTTTGTCATGAAACGCTGCTTTAAAATGAGAACGTAGCAGTGTAGACGTAGCCTGAAACAGGATGTAGAATATAAAGTGTTTCCTGTCTCTAACACTAAACTTCCCTCGGACAGTTTCCGAAGTACGCCGAGATCGTCCATCTCACGCTGCCAGACGGGACCCGGAGGAGCGGCCAGGTGCTGGAGGTCAGCGGCTCCAAAGCCGTGGTGCAGGTACTCCCACAGAAACACCCACTGGCTCAAACCACAGAGGTGAGGCGGGGGGGGGGGATGCAGGGGATATTCCCCCCCCCCCCCCAATATTTAAAATGCCACTTTGGGCAAGTTAATATAACAAGTGTCTTGCCTGTTCAGAATGCGAATGTCACTTTAGACGTTTTTTAAGAAAAAAGTAGAATTTTTTTCCAACAACTTATTTCAACTTATTTATTTATTTTATTACTGTGATTTTTTTTTTACGTTCTTTCAAATGTTTTTTCGGCACTTTTCAAATGTTTTTATTTGACGTTTTATACAGAAATTTTTTTTTTATGCAATTTGTATAGGAGCCAGTAAAAATTGACTTTGGGCAAGTAGAATAAAAAAACAAACCAAACCTTACCGTTGAACGGTGACCCTGAAGATATCCTGCTCTGTGTCTCAAACCCCCCACCCCCCCCCCACCCCCCCGCAGGTGTTTGAGGGGACGTCCGGCATCGATGCCAAGAAGACCAGCTGTGAGTTCACCGGGGACATCTTACGGACACCCGTCTCTGAGGACATGTTGGGTAAACACGTGTCTCTTTCACTTAGATGTTAACTCCATGTTTGATAAAGGGGAAGATAGTTTGGTTCGGAGTAGGGCTGCACAATATATAGTTTCTTAATCGTCAGCTGGATATCAACTGCCGCAATAAATATATCACGAAAGACACTCAGACACTTTTTTGTGTTTTAGTTGAGACAAAATCTCAGCAGAAAACTGCACTTTAAAATGTTACTGTCGTTCTCTTTTTAGCGCTGCCTTTTATGTTCAACTCAGTGTTCAGTTTGTTCCTTAAAAGAAAGTTGGAAATGATTTCCTTTCATTAGTTTTAAACTCAACAATCAGTTTGTTGTATTTTAGCAGAATACTGAAAGCAGCAGAACTGAAAACATTAATATCTGTTTATTGATCACGACTTATATCGTTATCGCGTACTTTCCTCATAATGTTCAGCCCTAATCTGTTGAGGTGTGTGTGTGTGTGTATGTCTCTGTGTGTGTGTGTGTGTGTCTCTGTGTGTGTGTGTGTGTGTGTGTGTGTGTGTCTCTCTGTGTGTGTCTGTGCGTGTGTGTCTCTGTGTGTGTCTGTGTGTGTGCATGCGTGTGTCTCTGTGTGTGTGTGTCTGAGTCTGTGTGTCTGTGTCTCTGTGTGCATGGATGTGTGTGTGTGTGTGTGTGTGTGTGTGTATAGGCCGTGTGTTTAATGGCTCTGGTAAACCTATCGACAGAGGACCAGCAGTCCTGGCTGAAGACTTCCTGGACATCATGGGTACGTAGTTTCTGCTCTAAAGACGTTCTTTATGACTGAACAGCAATCTCTGAAACTGGTCCAGTATTAAGCAAGGCTCAGATTATTATTCCAAGTGTCTAGTGAAGCTGGAGAACACACTAACACACTTCATATGTTAGCTGCTACATTTATACACCAGCCGTCTGTATGCTTCATATTTTCATGTTCTAATGTTGTAGGTCAGCCCATAAACCCTCAGTGTCGTATCTACCCTGAGGAGATGATCCAGACCGGCATATCTGCCATCGATGGCATGAACAGCATCGCCAGGGGGCAGAAAATCCCCATCTTCTCTGCTGCAGGGCTGCCGCACAATGAGGTACACACACACACACACACACACACGAGGTACACACGAGGTACACACACACAGACACACAATGAGGTACATGCATGCGCGCACACACACAGACACACACACACACACACACACACACACACACACACACACACACACTAGGGTGACCAGACATCCCCGGTTTCGGTGACCTGTCCTGTTTTTGTAAAGTGCTTAGCCAGTGTATCACATCATAATGGTTATTATATTGCCAGATTCCAGACAATCCCACTTACTTATATATATCCCACTTACAAATATGAATATATATTTCTACTGGTATGCTTCCTAGTGACATTAATGCAAAAATATGAAGAACAAACTATTCCACCTGTGTGTGCATGGTTAAAATTCTGAAGTGCAAAATAGTTCAGGCTACAGCACAAATATTTCCACCCATAGATAAGAATAATCAAGTCTAACCTCTGAATTTCTTTTCAAAGTGCACCAGATTGATGCATTTAAATGTTAAAATAGACAACATTTTCTTACAGGGGTGCATGCCCATGGACCTAGGGGGGCTTGTGCCCCAGTGCAGCTCTAGGTCTAGTGACCCCCCTGGGGCTGTGTCCCCGTTTTAAGTTTTACGAAGATAAAAACATTACCTGTTTTGGAGGTATTTACGCTTCTGAGCTGAAAATGTCCCCAGATTTTGTCTCAGAAATCTGGTCACCTTAACACACACACACACACACACACACACACACACACGAGGTACATGCATGCCGTTTTTTTTGTAATGTCTTTGTTCGACGTTGCATCATCTCATACACACGTAGACACATTAACAATCGTTAATTTACCGACTGTGATTTGCGTTTAAATGAGGCTGAAGATGAACAGAAGACTTTGTTCAGAGATCTTTGTTGGGTGATGTCCTCCATGTTCCCTCAGATTGCTGCTCAGATCTGCCGGCAGGCCGGTTTGGTGAAGAAGTCCAAAGACGTGATGGACTACAGCGAGGACAACTTCGCCATCGTGTTTGCAGCCATGGGGGTGAGAACTTCACATTCTTCTTCACTTCAGCACACTCCGCCAGCGCCTACGCTGGTGTTTCTGCTTATTGTGATGTCATTTCTGCTTATTGTGATGTCATCTCTTTAGAGTATCTTCAAGTTCTTCATATCCCTAAAATCAGAACAACCGGAGCTGGAAGTTTATGTAGTTCAATAAACCAGAAAAACTCAAAAAATGTATTGAAATTGTGTCATAAATATGAAGAAAAAAAAAATACAGACATGTTTTCATCTTATTGTCCTAAAAGAAAGAGTGATGTCATCACGAGGTAACAACGTAACAATGCAAAAGACCTTTAGCTTTAGATTTGTGCTGCAGAAAGGACCGACTGCTCTAGCCGTGTGTCTTGTGTGTGCCACCAGGTGAACATGGAGACAGCTCGGTTCTTCAAGTCTGACTTTGAGGAGAACGGATCCATGGACAACGTCTGTTTGTTCCTGAACCTGGCCAACGACCCCACGTAAGACTCAGCAACTTACTCACTTAAAGAACGCTTGATTTAGAATATTTTTCAAACTTTATTTATGAGAGATCATTGAGGGTGACCCTCATTTCCAATCTCATCGAGTTAGATTACAAACTGTTAGGATAATTAATTATCAAAATCACTGGAGTTGTTTCTTTAAAGTGCTCATATTATGCTTTTTGGCTTTTTCCCTTTCCTGTATTGTGTTATATATGTTTTTGTGCATGTTATAAGTTTACAAAGGTAAAAAGCCCAAAGTCCCCCCCAAAGGGACTTACCATCTCCAACAGAAAACACTGTTCACAAACTGCTCCAAACAGCTCTATTGTAGTCCAGCCTTTACTTCAGAGACAAACGTGGTCACTTTGGAACACACGTTATAATGCTCGCCTAGCTGCTAGCATGGCACGCCCTCATACTCTGCTTCTGACTGGCTAGTAGTCCTTACCTAGGTACTGTCAGGGCACGCCCTCATACTCTGCTTCTGACTGGGTAGTAGTCCTTACCTAGGTACTGTCAGGGCACGCCCTCATACTCTGCTTCTGACTGGCTAGTAGTCCTTACCTAGGTACTGAGCATGTGCGACTGCCAACAAAGATGTTCCAGCAGTGAGAGGTCTCACTCTGTAGCTAAAACAGAGACCTGAACACAGGGTGAAAAGAGGAGCTGCAGCAATGTGCAGTACAACACAAATATGGTGTTTTTTGAAAATTAAACCACATAAACCTATTCTGGTACAACCTCTAAATACAATTATGAACCTGAAAATGAGCATAATATGAGCACTTTAAGCCTATTTTACTTGCGCAAGTAGAGTCAGTTTACAGCACTCAGTTTAAGTACAGAAAATGATGTCTTTTTAAAGGAGCCGGGAGTCAAGTTAGTTATTCGGTTCATGCACTCAGTAGCTTTCTTCTTATCTCTGGTCAGGCCCAGCCTCCACATAATGCGCTCTGCCCTCAGGGCATCCTGTGCTTTTTCGCAAGGTCATGATTATCACATGAGAAACAGAAATAGTTGCACACAGACTTCATGCAAATAGTTTAACACTTTTGTTGTCGTCAGTCAACAAAAAAATCAACACTGTTTTCTGACGTTTGTTTCCAGATGCTTTTTTAAAACCTTTTTGTCACTTAAATGCAACACTAACACCAACTTGTTACCACAAGTTTTACACTTATTTTTTGGAATTTATGGTCAACAAACCTCATTTATATGAAATTATACCTAATTTTTTGAGTTAAAAAAGCAGAAATTATAAATTATTTTGACTAATACTTAAGATCAGAAGATGTTGAGTGGATAATCACAGACTGGTATATGTCAAAGTTTAGCCAGGATATTGTTTTGAAATCATTAAAAAAAACAAATTTCAAATGCTACACAATTTAATAGAAGACCTAAAATGTTATGAAAGTAATCATTGATTTTACCTGAAGAACTTATAGAACCATCCATGTTATTTTGGGGCAATTTGGTTTAAAGGAAACCTATATTTCTGTATTAAAAAAACTTTGAAAACGGGTCAAATTTGACCCAAGGACAATACAAGGGTTAACACTAAAATGACGCATATCAGTTTGCTAGTAAGCATCATTTTTCTAACACAAACACAAATACAGAACAACAACACACAAGATACAATCATAAGAAAAATAGAAAGACAATAAAACATTCAGAATTGGAAAATGATTTGATAAATAAATTAGCATAATAAGGTCGCAAAAGAAAATACAATTACAAGTTTGCAGGTTTTTTTGGGGCATTTCTGCCTTATTTGATAGGATAGCTGAGATATGAAAGGGGAGAGAGAGAGAGGGGGAAGACATGCAGGAAAACCGTCACAGGTCGGATTCGCACCCTGGACCTTCTGCATCGAGGAATAAACCTCTGCACATGTGCGCCCACTCTACCAACTGAGCTAAACGGCCACTAAAACCAGATTTCTAAGGCCCTGTACACACAAACACAGGCTTTTTCTAGACGGTTAGGCCGTTCGTCCACACGCAAACGCAGTATCAGGTCACTGAAGCCGAACCTTTTTGAAAACTCCTGCCAGGGTGAAGATTTTTAGAAACTCTGGTTGCATTGGTGTCGTGTAGCCGGTGAAAACGGGGATTTTGG